>NW_027514428.1:492500-792500 GCF_048772815.1 Callospermophilus lateralis
TTGGATTGCCAAATCCTGGAAGCCTACAGGACCCCAAACATTCAAAAACATAATAGACCAAATCCAAGACATATAATTATGAAGATAGCCAATATACAGAACAAGGAGACAATATTAAACGCTTATAAGAGAAAGGAGGCAGATTACATTCAGGGGTAAACCAATTAGGTTAACGACTGATTTTTCATCACAGACTTTGAAAGAGAGAAGATCCTAGAACAATGTATTTCAAATGCTGAAAAATAATGGATTCCAACCAAGAACACTGTACCCAGCAAAATTAAGCTTCAGATTTGAAAATGAAATTAAAGTCTTTCATGATAAACAAAAGCTAAAAGAATATGCAGCCAGAAAACCAGCACTGCAAAGCATTTTGAGCAAAATACTACAAGAAGAAGAATTGAAAAATAGTGCTCAAAACTAACAGCAGGAGGTATTTCAGTAAAGGGGGAGGAAAATAACCAAAAAAGTAAAAACTAGCCAAACTAAAATATAATAAATAAATAAACATGACTGGAAGTACAAATCATATTTCAATTGTAACCTTAAATGTTAATGGCCAAAACTCACCAATCAAGAGACATGGGCTAGTAACGTGGAAAAAAAAAATCCAACAATATGTTGTCTTCAGGAGACCCATATGATAGGAAAAGACATACACAGGCTGAAGGTAAAAGTTTGGGAAAAATCATACCACTCACATGGCCCTCGGAAGCAAGAAGGAGTGGCCATACTCATATGGAATAAAATCAACTTCAAACCTAAGTAAATCAAAGGGATAAAGAAGAACACTATATTCTTTTAGAAGGAACCATCCACCAACAAGACTAACAATTATCAATTTGTATGCACCAAGCAATGGAATTGCAACGTTCATAAAACAAACTCCCCCCAAGTTCAAGAGTCACATAGACTACAACACAATAATTATGGGTGAATTCAACACACCACTCTTGGCATTGGACAGATCCTCTAGAGAGAAACTGAAAAAAGAAACTATAGAACTCAACAGCACAATCGATAACCTAGACTTAACAGACATATATAGAATATATCAACCATCATCAAGTGGTTACACGTTCTTCTCAGTAGCAGCACATTGATCCTACTCAAAGATAGACCATATATTATGCCATAGGGCAATTCTTAGTAAATATAAAGGCATGGAAATAATACCATGCACCATATCTGATCATAATGGAATGAAACGGGAAATCAATGATAAAAGAAGGAAGGAAAAATCCTGCATCACATGGAAAATGAACAACATGCTACTGAATAATCAATGGGTAACAGAAGACATAAAGGAGGAGATAAAAAAATTCTTAGAGACAAATGACAATACAGACACAATGTACCGGAATCTATGGGACACAGTGAAAGCAGTTTTAAGAGGGAAATTCATTTATTGGAGTTCTTTCCTCAAAAAAAGAAAAACCAGCAAATAAATGAACTCATGCTACACCTCAAAAACCTAGAAAAGGAAGAGCAAAACAACAGCAAATGTAGTAGAAGACAAGAAATAATCAAATTTAGAGAAGAAATCAACAAAATTGAAACAAAGAAAAACATTGAAAAAATTGATAAAACTAAAAGTTGGTTTTTTGAAAAAATAAATAAGATCGACAGGCCCTTAGCCATACTAATGAACAGAAGAAGAGAGAGAACTCAAATTACTAAAATACGGGATGAAAAAGGCAATATCACAACAGACACTACAGAAATAAAGAAGATAGTTAGAAAGTATTGTGAAACACTATATTCCAATAAAATTGAAGATAGTGAAGGTATTGATAAATTTCTTAAGTCATACGATCTGCCCAGATTGAGTCAGGAAGACACACACAATTTAAACAGACCAATAACAAAGGAAGAAATAGAAGAACCATCAAAGGACTGCCAACCAAAAAAAAACATGGACTCGATGGGTATACAGCGGAGTTCTACAAAACCTTCAAAGAAGAACTAATACCAATATTATTCAAGCTATTTCAAGAAAAACAAAAAGAAAGAGCTCTTCCAAATTCATTCTATGAGGCCAACATCACCCTGATCCCGAAACCAGACAAAGACACTTTAAAGAAAGAAATCTACAGAACAATATCTCTAATGAACTTGGATGCAAAAATTCTCAACAAAATCCTGGCAAATCGAATACAGAAGCATATCAAAAAAATTGTGCTTCATGATCAAGTAGGATTCATCCCTGCGATGCAAGGCTGGTTCAATATATGGAAATCAATAAATGTAATCCACCACATCAATAGACTTAAAGACAAGAACCATATGATCATCTCCATTGATGCAGAAAAAGCATTCGACAAACTACAGCATCCCTTTATGTTCAAAACACTATAAAAACTAGGGATAAAAGGAACTTACCTCAACATGGTAAAAGCTATATATGCTAAAAATCAGGCTAGCATCATCCTAAATAGAGAAAAGCTGAAGAAATTCCCTCTAAAATCTGGAACAAGACAGGGATGCCCTCTATCACCACTTCTATTCAATTAAGTTCTAGAAATACTAGCCAGAGCAATTAGACAGACAAAAGAAAATAAAGGCATAAAAATAGGAAAGGAAGAATTTAAATTATCGCTATTTGTAGATGACATGATAATATATTTAACAGACCCAAAAGGGTCTACAAAGAAACGGCTTGAGTAAATAAATGAATTCATCAAAGTGGCAGGATATAAAATCAACACACATAAATCAAAGGCATTTTTGTATATCAGCAACAAAACTTCTGAAATGGAAATGAGAAAAACCACTCCATTCACAATATCCTCAAATAAAATAAAATACTTGGGAATCAACCTAACAAAAGAGGTGAAAGATTGATATAATGAAAACTACAGAACTCTAAAGAGAGAGATAAAAGAAGATCTTAGAAGATGGAAAAATGAACCCTGTACATGGATAGGCAGAAATAACATTATCAAAATGGCAATATTACCCAAAGTTCTCTACAGGTTTAAAGTGATGCCAATCAAAATCCCAACAGCATTTCTTGTAGAAAAAGATAAAGCAATCATGAAATTCTTATGGAAAAACAAAAGACCCAGAATAGCGAAAGCAACTCTAAGCAGTAAGTGTGAATCTGGAGTTATAGCGATATCAGAGTTCAAACTGTACTACAAAGCAATAGTACCAAACACAGTGTGGTACTGGTACCAAAACAGGCAGGTGGACCAATGGTACAGAATAGAGGACACAGAAACCAATCCACAAAATTACAACTTTCTTATATTTGATAAAGGGGCTAAAAGCATGCAATGGAGAAAGAATAGCATCTTCAACAAATGATGCTGGGAAAATTGGAAATCCATATGCAAATAAATGAAACTGAATTTCTTTCTCTTGCCATGCACAAAGGTTAACTCAAAATGGATCAAGAAGCTAGATATAAAATCAGAGACACTGTGTCTGATAGAAAAAAAGTTGGTTACAATCTTCATACTGTGGGGTCGGGCTCCAAATTCCATAATAAGACACCCATAGCCCAAGAGTTAATAACAAGAATAAACAAATTGGACTTACTTAAACTATAAAGTTTTTTCTCAGCAAGAGAAACAATAAGAGAGGTAAATAGAGAGCCTACATCCTGGGAACAAATTTTTACCCCTCACACTTCAGATAGAGCCCTAATATCCAGAATATACAAAGAACTCAAAAAATTAAACAATAAGATAACAAATAATGTAATCAACAAATGGGACAAGGAACTGAACAGACACTTCACAGAGGAAGACATACAATCCATCAACAAGTACATGAAAAAATGCTCACCATCTCTAGCAGTCAGAGAAATGCAAATCAAAACCACCCTAAGATACCATCTCACTCCAGTAAGATTTGCAGCTATTATGAAGTCACAGAACAACAAGTGTTGACGAGGATGTGGGGAAAGGGTACACTTGTACACTGCTGGTGGGACTGCAAATTGGTGAAGCAAACTTTGAAAGCAGAATGGAGATTCCTGGGAAAACTGGGAATGGATCCACCCTTTGAACCAGCTTTTGCCCTTCTCAGACTATTCCCTGAGGATCTTAAAAGAGCGTACTATAGGGATACTGCCACATCAATGATCATAGTGGCACAATTCAAAATAGGTTGACTGTGGAAACAAACTAGATGCCCTTCAATATATGAATGGATAAAAAAAAATGTGGCATCTATACACAATGGAGTATTATGCAGCACTAAAAAATGACAAAATCATAGAATTTGTAGGGAAATGGATGGCATTAGAGCAGATTATGCTAAGAGAAGGTAGCCATTTTTAAAAAACAAAAGTCAAATGTCTTCTTTGATATAAAGAGAGCAACTAAGAATAGAACAGGGAGAAAGAACTTGAGGAAAAGATTAACATTAATCAAAGATGAGAGAGGAAAGCAAAAGGGAGAGAGAATGGAAACCATATGGAAATGGTAGGAGACCCTCAATGTTACACAAAATTACATATAAGAGGTACTGAGGGGAAAGGGGGTGGAATAGGGAGAGAAGTGAAAAACAGCAGATGAGGTAGAGAGGGAAGATGGGAGGGGAGGGGAGGGAAGATAGTAGGGGATAGGAAATGTAGCACAATACAACAGTCACTTATATGACATTTTGTAAAAATATGAATGTGTAACCATTGTGATTCTGCAACTCGTATTTGGGGAAAATTGGGAGTTCATAACCCAATTGAGTCAAATGTATGAAAGATGATATACCATGAGCTTTGTAATGTTTTGAACAACCAATAAAAAATAAATAAATAAAGGTTTAAAATTGAGTGGGAAGATATCAGCTAAAAAAGTGTTGAGATGCATTCATTTTGCTAAGCAGAAACTTTGTTTTGTTTAGTTGTATCTATCACAAATTTATTGTACCATAAAACTGGTTTTAAAAATGCACATAATTGAGATTAAAGGTTAATCCACCTACCCTCCTGAAAAATTCATAGTATTTCCTATATTTTTCATATTTCATTTTTTAGTGAATATTTTGTCATGGACCAGTTCTAGTCTTAGGCTATTCTTCCAGAATACTAACTCAACTGACAAGTTTGTACAATGTGTTGGATTGTTCTTTTCATCTTTTATTTAATAGTTTCTAACTGATAATGTGTATTTTTTCTTATGTTTATTTGGACATACATACCCAACTGTATCTTTGCATTTTATGTTTTACTGGGAAAGAGACTCATCAAAAGCTCTGTATTATATGTATCAGTAATCAAACATTTAGAGATCGCAATTATTCTTAATTTTGCCTGAAAATATCTTTGTACCATTTTTCTTATAAAGATTTAGAATTATTAATACTGCCCCTACTGTAATAAGAAACTACTTACAAAAAGGATTAAACAATTGACTTTATATCAATTATGAATATGAAAATTACTAAAATAAGTATTTTTTAATTAACACACAATTGATAGAAATTGAAATCACAAGAAGGCCATTTGAAATGTCAGTGCATATGGTCCTTAAATAATAGGTTGTTCAAAAAAAAAATTTCTCTAATTCATAAGAGTTAATATGCCATATTACAACTTAATGTGATATAAAACCTTAAATTATCAGTATTCATAAATAAGAATGATACCTGTTAACTTAAACATGTTTATTTGATTTTCACTGTAAGATGTTAATTCTGGAAGACTTGAAAATTAAGAGAGACTTGGTATATATTATTTCTAACAGGCTAATCAAAGTAATTTTAAATATATATGTATATATATATGTAATACATGTGAATGAATATAGATGCATATGTATAATAAATGTATTGTAATATATCTATCAGGTGATTATAATTTTTAAATTTTCTCAAGAAAAAAGAATGACTATAAAATCAGTTTTAAATGTAAATTTCATAGCATACTAGTGTTTGTAATGACATGAGAGAAAAATACATAAGGAGGGAAAGTGAAAAAGAATAGAGAGAAGGGGGAAAACGATTAAGAAAGTGAGTAATGAAGAGGGTGAGGAGTGTTTGATGATAAGATAAAGTGGAGGAGCTGGGTTTCTGGCTCAGTGTTAACATGCTTGTCTAGCATGTGTGAGGCACTGGGTTATATTCTCATCACCACATACAAATAAATAAAATGAAGGTCTATGAACAACTGAAAAAATAAAAAATGAAAAAGGAGAAATATTACCAAAATTCCAAGTTTTTATGAATGTTAAATAAAAAACAATTATGTTACATAGCCTTATGCAATTTCTAGACTCCCCAAAATAGTCATTAAATGTTAGATTATTAGTGCTATAACTGAAAATCTATTGCTCTTTCCTCTACATTCTGTGGCATGCTAGTGCTAAAATAAAGTGTATTATGACACAAAAAAAATCAAATATTTCTACAGTAACTGACCCAGTTTAACATCAATGCATGAAGATTCCTATGGGATATAATGTGTATTTTGACGTTCATTTTCATTCAAAACTGGTACATTACTATTTCTCCAGTTTATGCACATGATAGGATGTATATTTCATCCACAATTTAGCAAATTTATACGCATTTGTTTTACTTTCCATCACTTCCTGCTTCAGAACACATGGATTACTCCATGTTTCTTGACTGCTCTTTTTAAGAGACTTCTTTATAAACACATTATTTTCGATTTCCATTATCAATTTTGAAGCAAAACTCACACAACCGTCATGATAAACCATAACCCTAATATTATCATTAGATGTAAAACTGGTTGGAATGAATGATTGTATTTCAATATAAGATTTCTTGTATACTTTCAGATATCGATTTAATCCATTATGTAAAGTGGAACCAGTAATATTATTTATTCACAGTATGGTCTATTCATGCATTATCTCTATATTGATAGACACAGGGTACACCTCTGTGTACGCCCAATAATAATTTGTATATCTTCAAAATATTGCTCCCAGAAATGGTGGAAGAAATACTCATATCAACTGATTTATACATACATTTTATCACAGTAGTATTCTGGACACAAAATGCAAAGGTCACACTTAGGATTCTCCCAAAAGCCTAAATGGAAAGTGAACATGGATTACTAAACTAATCCATGTCCAGGTTGCCTAATGCTCTCAAATGTCAATCATATTGGTGACTACATATGTGTTTCTTCTGAAGATTACATTTTCAATCTCAACCCTGTTGAGAATGTCTAAACCTATGACTCATTTTATAATTTGCCTGATTTCTTAATCTCTATTGATATCTGCTTTCCTACTATTTTCCCCAGTTCATCATTGTGACTGACTTTTCACATGTGCTGACATATATATTCAATCTCTACCCGACACCCTATTGCTAAAGAACTTTTGGTCCAAATCCTATACTCAATCTTCTTCCTAAACCTACCGACTATCTTCCTAATCCTAGCGACAAATCCTTTTTGACTGGATGTTCTCTTCGTTATTCAATCATCCAAGGTGCAAATTCCTGTTCCATTGTATATCGCTTTATCTGAGACATATGTGCAGTACATAAGTCAAAGCTAATTAAACCACTCAAGGGGCAAATGCCCTTCTGGGCTTCAAATCATACCTAGATTTCTTTTTCCATACTTATATTTCACCCACAAGTTAGCAAAATTATTTGCATTTTTGTCACTTTCAATTACTTCCTACTTCAGAACACATGCATTCCTCTATGTTTTTTGACTGGTCTTTTCATGAGACTTCTTTCCAAACACATTATTTTCCATTTCCATACTCACTTTTGAAGCAGAACTCACACACCTTTCATGATAATATATAACCCTAATATTACCATTAGATGTATAACTCATTGGAATGAATGATTCTATATAAATATAAGATTTCTTATATATTTTTAAATATCAATTCTATCAATCCATTATTTTAAAGTGGAATAAGTTATATTATTTATTCACAGTATTGTCAATTCATGCATTACTTCTATATTCATAGACACAGGGTACACCTCTGTGTACGCCCAATAATAATTTGTATATCTTCAAAATATTGCTCCCAGAAATGGTGGAAGAAATACTCATGTCAACTGATTTATACATACATTTTATCACAGTAGTATTCTGGACACAAAATGCAAAGGTCACACTTAGGATTCTCCCAAAAGCCTAAATGGAAAGTGAACATGGATTACTAAAATCATCCATGTCCAGGTTGCCTAATGCTCTCAAATGTCAATCTTATTGGTGACTACATATTTGTTTCTTCCTAAGATTATATATTGAAACTCAACCCTGTTGATAATGTCTAATCCTATCACTCACTTTGTACTTTGCCTGATTTCCTAATGTCTCTATTGATATCTGTTTTCCTACATATTTTCCGCATTTCATCATTGTGACTCATTCTTCACATGTGCTGACATTTACATTCACTCTCTAACCGAAACCCTATTGCTAAAGAACTTTTGGTCCAAATCCTATACTCACTCTTCTTCCTAAACCTACGGACTATATTCCTAATCCTACCGACTATCCCTTTTTGACTGGATGTTCTATTCTACATTCAATCATCCAAGTAACGGTCGGGCGAGCGTCGGAAGAAGAGACCACCAAGTGTCTATCTCATGTAACAGCAAAGGGTTTATTGGGGGTCCAGCATGCTGGGGCTCAGAGTTCACTTGAAAAGAGTAGAGAGCCCTGAGAACAGCTTAAGCAGATGTTATGAACTTTTCCTTGCGAGTGCAGGGAGGGAAGTTAATTGATGTGTCAGGGCGAGTGTTCAGTTTGCATGCAACCTGGTGGGGGAGTACATTCTGCAGTTTGGCAGTTGTGGACAGCACATTCTGGGAACAAGATTGGCAAAAATTTCTCAAGATTTCAACAGTGTTTTGTTAAGTGTACAGAAAAACAGGAAGTGACAACTACATATTTTATTAACCTTTCATTCGACACTTCTTTTTCTGGCTACTTTTAATCATAAATATGATCATTGGGTGGTGTCACATTCCATGTCTGCTAGTGGGGTATTACCATTAGTTTAACTTGTCCAATTTGAGCCTGGAGAAAATAAATTACATGGTTGAGCAAGCAGGGTTTTATAGTTAGCAATAATGTGAGGATTATTATTGGACCCGCCAGGGTTGATAAATGCGTAGTTAACCAGGGGGACTTTGTGAACCAAGATTCAAACCACCCTTTTTGGGCCTCTCTCTCTCGTTGACGCTCTTCAAGTCGTCATTTTAATTTACTCATAGATTTTTTTACAACTCCAGTATGGTTGGCATAAAAACAACATTCTTCCATCAATGCAAAACAAAGGCCCTCTTCTCTCAAGAAGAGAAATTCCAATCCTCGACTGTTCTGTAAAACAACTTCAGAGAGATAGGTTAAAGATTCCTGCAATGCTGTGATGGAGGTTTCTAATATCTTTAAGTTTTGGCCTATTGCTGCTTCTATTTGGGTCATTTGTTTTGTCCCATGGACCAAGGCAGTGGTTCTTGTGCCCACCCCTGCAGCAACATGTATTCCTAATAGGATGGCGAAAGTGAGGGATATATGTTCCCAGTGGAACCAGGTTTTATGCCCCCCTATTTGATCTTCAAATGAACCTGTGTCATGATAGAGCACTCTGGGAAACATTTGCACAACTACACAATTAATCACATCTTTTGACCACTTCATGAAAACATAAACAATGTTTTAAGTATATAGAATTATACTGTTGTAGGGATGGACAAGGCAAGGCACCTAAGATAGTACCAAAGACAGGAAAACAGTCCTATTTGTTTGCAACCATATTCAGAGGGCATTACTTCTGTTGCAATCAATTAAATCCCCAGAATCCCAAGTTTAGGTAGTTTCAGAATTTTGTACCCAACATATAAGGGAAGGGGCTCAGAAGTTCACAGTCTTAAGAAGTTCACAAGAAGCCGTTTGTCTTCTTTTTTTTTCCTCTGTTCTGGGAAAGTTAACCTTCCAAGGACACCTGGGTGAGGGAGAGCTTTATATTCCCTTTATTTTTCCCCCTGCCAACTGTTACCATGGAGTCCAGTTGGTAACTTCTTTATCTTACAAATGTAGCCATCTATGTGAAGCCTCAGCTCAAGGCCAAGGCCTTGTTCACATATTTTGTGAAAAATTAGTATGGGGGTGTATAGCTTAGGATTGCAGATTTTTTTAGCCAGTGGCCAAGTAGAATAGGGCAACACGAAAAGTGGAATTTTATCTACTTAGAAATCTTTTATTGGGACTCTTTTGCTGAAATTCCTAAATTCAGCTATGTTGGAGATTTCTGGAGAAGGTCAGTTAAGACTTTTCTGTGGGCCTGGTACAGAGGGGGAAGACGGGGAAGGCATGGCTGTGAGCAGTTCCGTGGATCTGAGAATGAGGTAGGAGAAATGTAAAAGAATAATGGAAAAGGGGTTTTGGATTTTTCTAGGAACAAATCTTGAGCAGTACAACAGGTACAGCAGAGGGTAAGATGGGAGTTAGTATCCCAAAAAGCATTTGAGGGACTTTAAATACTTAGTAACATGTTTTCAGTGATGAAAAAGCAACTTTAAAGGCCATTTACATTGCATCTTGGATAAGGGTGTGAGGGCTCTTCTCAGCTGGTTTGGGCTTTGTGTTAGGTAGTAAGAGGACATGGTGGGACCCAGTGCGGGCAATGACAGGAGAAGAGAGGAGTGAGTTGGTTGAGGTGTAACTCAGTACCTGCTACCTCAAGAAGGGGGCAACGGTCTTAGAACAGGCGGAGGTTTGGGTTTTTGATCTAGTAATTGGAGGGGAGAAATCAGGTTGCATAGGTGAGAGTAAGAGCAGAGAGTCTGGAGCAGAAGGCTGAGGGTGAGGATCTATTGGAGAAGCATAGTTCAGGATGTGAGCAAAGGAGGGAAAAGGCCTCCACATAGGGGAATCTCCTTTTACCCTTTTCAGCACTTGCAGAAGTTAAAAAGGTCACGCAGAATTTGAGGATCCAGAGACCCCTCTGGGGGCCATCAATTTTGGTTATCTAATTGGTAATATGGCCAATGTTGTGTACAGAATTTGATGAGGAGTTTGGGTTCCATCAAGCAGTCCCTGTATGCTCACATCCTCATGACTTACAGAAGAGGCCGGCTTTCCCCCAACACAGCCTTGACTTTTTGTGGCTTTGATAGTCCGCAGGGCAAACATAGTAATCTAGGCTAGCCAACCTGCATCTGGCTCGTGTGTCCCTACATCCATAATATTTGTTTCCATTATCTATGGTAGAGAAGGGATTTAATGGAATTTTAGTGGGATCCACTTCATCAGGGATATCCCAATGGAAAAGACCTATAGCCAGCTGACAAATGTTTCTGTGGAGAGATGGCGACCATGTCCCTAAGTGGGCTGTATGCGAGACAGACCATACTTCTTGTTCAGTAAGATTTGTGATCAGCCATCGCTGCTGAATGGGCTGATGAGTGTTAGGACTACTGGTGGTCAAAAGGAGAGTCTATTGCCTTATCCACATGGCAAATACACAATTTGAATGCGTTACCAGTCTTTTACAGTTTCCAGCCAGAGTCTGGACAGGGCACAGGCTTGAGATGAGAGGTATGGATCCAGGAAGTGATTCTGTCTACCTTTATTGCTGTAGGTGTTATAAGTAGCACTTGCTATGGTCCCTTCCAGCAGGGTTCCAGGGATGACACCTGATGTCGTCTAATGTAGACAAAGTCTCTTTCTTGATTTTGATGTTGATTTCCCTCATCACCGGGTTGGTAGGCAGTGTCCATCTGTCTTCACAGGTATCTATGTGGCTCTGGCTGAAAGACAATATCTCTAACTTTTTAAATTAGTGGGAAGTAGAAAGATCCTTCTAGGGTCCATCCAAATCCAAAGGTGAGCCATTCTGAAGCACAGAGAGTCTGCCAGGTCCAGCATTTTACTGAAAAAGAAAGATTCTGATCCCTTAAGCAAACTTTGTTGCAGTGAACAAGGGTCAGAGACAGAGGCATTGAAGTGCTCTGTCCCATAATGAAAGATACACAAACAGTAAAAGCAACAACACATGACACAGACAAGACAAGACAATAAAGACAGGATATGGAAGTCCAACACTGAGACCAGGACTGAGTAGTTGGCAAAACCCGATGGGTTGGCAATACCGAATCTGAAACAAAATATCACTGAGTCATGGAGACTATTGTTCCTCGATTTTCTGAGCCCTCTATGACGTCCCCCAGGGACTTGGCCTGTGGCTCTGTGACATGACTGTCAGCCACCATCGGAGAGAGCTCACACTCTTCATCGACATCCATTTTGCCAAGCCCTGACCTGAAACCTGAAACCAGAAAGAGGCACCTTACTTACCCCGAGAGAAGTTCGTTGGGGTCGCTTGTCCACGGCTGCCGGATCTCGGTGGAACCTCCATATGTAAAGGTCCGGTGACAATCGGGTGAAGAGACCACCAAGAGACTGTCTCATGCAAAGCAAAGGGTTTATTGGGGGTCCAGCATGCTGGGGCTCAGAGCTCACTTGAATAGAGCAGAGAGCGTTGAGAACAGCTTAAGCAGAGCTTATATATTTTCCTAGGAGAGGGTGGGGGGGAAGTTTATTGATGGGTCCGGGCAAGTGAGCGGTTTGTGTGCAACCGGTTGAGGGAGTACATTCTGCAGTTTGGCAGTTTTGGACAGCACATTCTGGGAATAAGACTATCAAAAAGTTCTCAAGATTTCAACAGTGTTTTGTTAAGCATACAGAAAAACAGGAAGTGACAAGTACTTATTTTATTAACCTTTCACTGCGAACTGTACTTTTCCAGAATTCCTAATGTTTCTATTGTGTTTGTTAAAGTTCATTTTTATTCAAACCTGGTACGTAATTATTTCTTCAGTTTATGGACATCATTAGATATATCCATTCATTCACAAGTTCACAAATTTATAAACATTTGGTTCACTTTCAATCACTTCCTCCTTTGGAAGACATATATTCCTCCATGTTTCTTGACTGGTCTTTTTACTAAACTTCTTTGTAAACATATTATTTTTGATTCCATAATCATTTTTGAAGCAAAACTCACACACTATTCATGATAAATGATAACCCTAACATTACCATTAGATATATAACTGGTTGGAATGAATGTATGTATATCAATATAAGATTTCCTATATATTTTCAGATATCAATAAAATCCATTATTTAAATTTGGATCCAGTTATATAATTTATTCACAGTAGGGTCTATTAATGCATCATCTCTATATTCATCAAAACAGGGTAAACCTATTAGTATCCCCAGTACTAATTTATAAGTTTTCAAAATATTGCTCACAGAAATGGTGAAAGAAATACTCATGTCACCTTAGCTACATATACATATTATCACAGTAATATTCTGGACACAAAATGCAAAGGTCACACAGAACATAATTTAAGCTATGTATCCCAATCAAGGGCCCAAAGTCCTTCTGGGCTTCAAATATTACCTAGATTTCTGTTTTCATACTTATATTTCACCTCCATATTCTTATAAATATCGCAGGTTCCCAATATCATTATTCATCCAGCAAAATGATTCATAACCCAAATCGAACATGCTATTAACCCTAACCATTCTGTAAACTGAGATTGTTCACTCAATCTCACTTTACAGAAGAGCAGGGACAAAGTTAGTATTACAATACAGGAAGTTAGGAGATCTTTCACCTGCTGAGTACCTCAAAATCCATGCAGAAATGATCCCTGGAGAAGACGTAGGCAGCTATGAAGGACCTGAAACAGCAAAAGTCATCTTCCTTTGCAAACCACCCGATCAGGATGAAAGGATGTGTCTCAATCAGCCTATCTCTTCTTAAGGTAGGGATGATGTATGAAACCAGGCATGTGTGGAGAGCTGTTCCCAGGTGCCTATGTTTCTATACCATTCTAACTTGTGAAAGTGTCACAGGAAATAGAGGCTGCCTCCTTTTCCTGAGACACTAGGAAGCAACTGTTACGACAAAGTGGTGGCCAAGACAGTGGCCTCATTCATTTTCTGAAGGAAGTGACCTCACCTCACTTCCTTGGTGATGGAAATCTCTGAATTTTGTGATCCAAGAAGCCAGGCACCCAGAGCCAGTCCCAGTCCCATTCCAAGTGGGCTCACTTGTTTGGATTTACCAAGAGGCTAGATAAATACCAAGAAATTTTTGAAATTCCCATGACCAGATGGTATTGGAGAACATTTGGATGCACTTTTACTGATCATGAGTGTACCAGACAGTGCCTTGATTGACTGGGATTTATGACAATGGTGTAGAACAGAGATGCTATTAAGTTGGACCCTCCTGAGTAGTGAGCCCTGAGCTGTGGTGTGCAGGTGTGTGATGAATCATCTGTGGTTGCGCCATGTGGATTTGCCATTGATTTCCAAATGGCTTGTCACTGACATGGTGCAGTGACCAGACACTTATATGTAAAGGTGTCTTGTTAAATTGATAGTTTTCAGGGCAATGTGCAGAATCAGGTTGCTATAGACAAGGGGGCAAGCTATGTGGGAATGAAGCCTGGTTTGTGCATTCTCTTGTAGACCCTGAAAAACCACAAGTGACAAAACTCCCTCCAGCACTGTGTTCCAGTTGAACCCCTTGTATTTCGTGAGGCAAATACCAAACTCCCAGTGCTGCAGCAGGAAACACCACGAAAAGTGGAGGATGAACAAAAGGCTTCACAGTCCACACGGGGAGACACTTAGACCCCAGTGGCCACAGTTTACATACAAAGAGAGAATTCAGCACTGCTGCCTCATGTGCTTTGGAAAGCAAGAAAGAATGTCCTCCAGGTCACATAGATGCAGACCCAGCTTTGATGATCTCACTACAAAGGAAGCTAAAGCTACTGACAACAACATATATTTCAAGTGCCCATCCTCAGAGGAAGTTTCTCTAGAAGTCTTTAGGCCAGCACACCTCCATATTTGTGGAGTGTTTACCCTGTACCTTAATTTGGGATACTCCTCTACCACCTCCAAGTTTGTGACCTCCTAAATATTTTCCATTCCAGATATGTATTTACATATTTTCTAACTCTTCTCCTCTAATTGTTTCTTATTTGGGGAGATGGTAACGTCAAGGCATTGTTCTGGATGAAAGTGGGAAGATTTTTGTGTAGCACATATTTGTATACACATTGGATTCATTTTCCAATTTTCCATTCCAAAAACTGAATCCCTGACACTAACACGTACCCTACAAAACTCTGACTACTAATCCTAATATGATGGAGAAAAATGATCCAAACCGAATAGAAAAACAAGCAGTTCTGAAGAGGCATGGTGTATAGTCGGACTTGCCTTTTGCATGATAAAGTGTAGGTGTTATAAACCTAGTCAATTTTTAATTGAAATAGTTCTCCATGTGTTTTTTTCCTTTGATATTTATTGTTTGTTCTTCAAAACATTACATAGTTCTTGACATGTCATATTTCACACTTTGATTCAAGTAGGTTATGAACTTCCATTTTTCCCCGTATACAGATTGCAGCATCCCATCAGTTACACATCCACTGTTTTGCATATTGCTATACTAGTTTCTGTTGTATTCTGCTGCCTTTCCTGTCCTCTACTATCTCCCATCCCCTCCCCTCCAATCCTCTCAATGTACCCCATCTGCTGTAATTCATTTCTTCCCCTTGTTTTCGTCCCCTTTCCACTCACTTCATCTTGTATTTAATTTTGTATAACCATGAGGGTTTCCTTCCATTTCCATGCAATTTTGCTTCTCTTTCCTTTTCCCTCCCACCTCTCACCCCTGTTTAATGTTAATCATCTTCTCATGCTCTTCCTTCCAACTCTGTTCTCAGTTACTCTCCTTATATCAAAGAAAACATTTGGCATTTGTTTTTTAGTGATTGGCTATCTTCACGTAGCATAATACGTTCTAATGCCATCCATTTCTCTGTAAATTGTATGATTTTGTCATTTTTTAATGCAGAGTAATACTCCATTGTGTATAAATGCCACATTTTTTTAATCCATTTATCTATTGAAGGGCATCTAGGTTGGTTCCACAGTCTTCCTATTGTGAATTGTGCTGCTATGAACATAGATTTATCAGTGTCCCTGTAGCATGCTCTTTTTGGGTCTATAGGGATTAGACCGAGAAGGGGAATTGCTGGGTCAAATGGTGGTTCCATTACCAGCTTTCCAAGAAATCTCCATACGGCTTTCCAAATTGGCTGCGCCAATTTGCAGTCCCACCAGCAATGTACAGGTGTACCATTTTCCCCACATCCTCGCCAGAACTTGTTGTCGTTTGACTTCATAATGGCTGCTAAGCTTACTGCAGTGAAATGGTATCTTAGGGTGGGTTTGTTTTGCATTTCTGTGAATGCTCGAGATGGTGAGAATTTTTTGATGTACTTATTGATTGATTGTATGTCCTCCTCTGAGAAGTGTCTGTTCAGGTCCTTGGCCCATTTGTTGATTGGGTAATTCATTTTCTTATTGTTAATTTTTTTGATTTCTTTGTATAACTCTGGATATTAGGGCTCTATCTGAAGTGTGAGGAGTCAAGATTTGTTCCCAGGGTGTAGGCTCCCTTTTTACCTCTCTTATTGTTTCTTTTTCTGAGAAAAATCTATTTAGTTTGAGTAAGTCCAGTTTGTAGATTCTAGTTATTAACTCTTATGCTATGGGTGTCCTATTGAGGAATTTGGAGCCCGACCCCACAGTATATAGATCATAGCCAAAGTTTTCTTCCATCAGATGCCGTGTCTCTGATTTGATATCAAGCTCCTTGATCCATTTTGAGTTAACTTTTGTGCATGGAGAGAGAAAGGGATTCAGTTTCATTTGTTACATATGGAATTCCAGTTTTTCCAGCACCATTTTTTAAAGATGCTATCCTTCCTTCATTTCATGCTATTAGGTCCTTTATCAAATATAAGATAGCTGTAATTTTGTGGATTGATTTCTGTGTCCTCTATTCTGTACCATTGGTCCACCCACCTGTTTTGGTACCAGTACCATGCTCTTTTTGTTACTATTGCTCTGTAGTATAATTTGAGGACTTGTATCGCTATACCGCCTGATTCAAACTTTCTGCTTAGAGTTGTCTTTGATATACTGGGTTTTGTATTTTTCCATATGAATTTCATAATTGTTTTATCTATTTCTACAAGAAATGCCCTTGGGATTTTGATTGGCATTGCATTAAACCTATAGAGAACTTTTGGTAATATCGCCATTTTGATGATGTTAATTCTGCCTATCCATGAACAGGGTATATTTTTCCATCTTGTAAGATCTTCTTCTATTTCTCTCTTTAGGGTTCTGTAGTTTTCATTGTGTAAGTCTTTCACATCTTTTGTTACGTTGATTCCCAAGTATTTTATTTTTATTTTGAGGATATTCTGAATGGAGTGGTAGTCCTCATTTCCATTTCAGAGGATTTGTTGCTGATATACAGGAATGCCTTTGATTTATGATTGTTGATTTTATATCATGCCACTTTGCTGAATTCATTTACTAACTCTAATAGTTTCTTTGTAGACCCTTTTGGTTCTGCTTGGTATAGAGTCATGTCATCTGCAAATAGTGATAATTTAAGTTCTTCTTTTCCTAATTTTATGCCTTTAATTTCTTTCATTTGTCTAATTTCTCTGGCCAGTGTTTCGAGAACTATGTTGAACAGAAGTCGTGAGAGAAGGCATCCCTGTCTTGTTCCAGATTTTAGAGGGAATGCTTTCAATTTTTTCACAATTCAGAATGATACTAGCCTGAGGCTTAGCATAGATTGCTTTTACAATATTGAGGTATGTTCCTGTTATCCCTAGTTTTTCTAGAGTTTTGAACATAAAGGGATGCTGTACTTTGTTGAATACTTTTTCTGCATCTATTGGGGTGATCATATGGTTCTTATTTTTAAGTCTATTAATGTGGTGAATAACATTTATTGATTTCCATATATTGAACCAGCCTTGTATCCCAGGGATGAATCCTACTTGATCATGTTGCACAATTTTTTAAATATGTTTTTGTATCTGATTCACCAGAATTTTATTGAGGATTTTTGCATCTAGGTTCATTAGAGATATTGGTCTGTAGATTTGTTTCTTTGAAGTGTCTTTGTCTGTTTTATGAATCAGGGTGATATTGGCCTCCTAAAATGAATTTGGAAGTTCTCTCTCTTTTTCTATTTCCTGAAATATCTTGAAAAGTACTGGTATTAGTTCCTCTTTAAAGGTTTTGAAAAACTCTGCTGTATACCCATTCGGTCCTGTTCTTTTCTTAGTTGGTAGTCATTGGATGGTTTCTTCTATTTCCTCAATTAATATTGGTCTGCTTAGGTTGTCTATATCCTCCTGACTCAATCTGGGCAGATCATATGACTTAAGAAATTTATCAATGCCTTCACTATCTTCTAATTTATTGGTGTATAAGGATTCAAAATAATTTCTGATTATCTTCTGTATTTCAGAAGTGTCTGTTGTGATATTGCCATTTTCATCCAGTATGATAGTAATTTGAGTTCTCTCTCTTCTTCTCTTTGTTAACATGGCTAAGAGTCTGTCAATTTTATTTATTTTTCAACTTTTAGTATTGTCAAATTTTTCAATTGATTCTTTTGTTTTGATTTTATTAATTTCAGCTCTGATTTTAATTATTTCTTGCCTTCTACTTCTTTTGCTGTTGTTTTGCTCTTTTTTTTCTAGGATTTTGAAATGAACTATGAGATCATTTATTTGTTGTTTTTTTTTTTCTTTTTTTAAGGAAAGAACTCCAAGCAATGAATTTTGCTCTTAGAACTGCTTTCAATGTGTCCCATAGATTCTGATATGTTCCATCTGTCTTTTTCATTTATCTCTAAGAATTTTTTATTTTCCTCCTTGATGTCTTCTATAACCCATTGATCATTCAGTACGTATTGTTCATTCTCCAAGTGATGCATGAAGTTTCCTTCCTTCTTTTATTGTTGATTTTTCAATTTCATTCCATTATGATCAGATAAGAGGCCTGGTATTATCTATACTCCTTTATATTGTCTAAGAGTTGCCATGTGATATAATATATGATCTATTTTTGAGAGGTATCCATGTGCTGCTGAGAAAAAAGTGTAACTGCTTGATGTTGGGTGGTATATTCTATATATGTCTATTAAGTCTATGTTATTAATTGTGTTTTTCAGTTCAATAGTTTCCTTATTCAACTTTTGTTTGGAAGATCTGTCCAGTAGTGAGAGAGGTGTGTTGAAGTCTCCCATGATTATTGTATTGTGGTCTATCAGACTCTTGAACTTGAGAAGAGTTTTTTTTTGATGAACATAGCTGAACCATTGTTTGGGGCATATATATTTATGATTGTTATGTCTTGTTGGTGTATGGTTCCCTTGAGCAGTATGTAGTGTCCCTCTTTATCCCTTTTGCTTAACTTTGGCTTGACATCTATTTTATTTGATCTGAGTATGGACACTCCTGCTTGTTTCCGAAGTCCATATGAGTGATATGATTTCTCCTAACCTTTCAACTTCAGTCTATGTTTCTCTTTTCCTATCAAATGCGTCTCCTGCAGGCAGAAAATTGTTGGGTCTTCTTTCGTGATCCATTCTACTAGCCTGTGTCTCTTAATTGGTGAGTTTAAGCCATTAACATTTAGGGTTACTATTGAGATATGGGTTGTTATTCCAGCCATATTTGTTTATTTATGTTACTAACCATGTTTTTTTTTCCTCTTTGATTATTTTTCCCCCCTTTACTGTACTACCTCCCACTCTTGGTTTTCATTGTTATTTTCCATTTCGTCTTCCTATAATGTTTTGCCAAGGATCTTTTGAAGAAAGGGTTTTCTAGCTGCAAATTCTTTTAACTTTTGTTCATCATGGAAGGTTTTAATTTTATCTTCCATCCTGAAGCTTAAATTCGCTGGATACACAATTCTTGGTTGGAACCCAATTTCTTTCAGTGTTTGAAAAATGTTATTCCAGGAACTTCTAGCTTTCAGAGTCTGTGTTGAAAGATCAGCTGTTATCCTGATTGGTTTACCCCTAAATGTAATCTGCTTCCTTTCTCTTGTAGCTTTTAAAATTCTCTCTTTATTCTGTATGTTTGGCATCTTCATTATAATATGTCTAGGTCTTTATCTCTTATGATTTTGCACATTCGGCATCCTGTAGGCTTCTATGATTTGGGATTCTGTCTCATTCTTCATGTCTGGGAAGGTTTCTCATATTATTTCATTGAATAGATTGCTCATTCCTTTGTTTTGCACCTGTATACCTTCCTGTATCCCAATTACTCTTAAGTTTGGTCTCTTCATGTTATCCCATATTTCTTGGATTTTCTGCTCATGGTTTCTTAACAGTCTTGCTGAGCTGTCTATGTTCTTCTCAAGTTGAAATACTTTGTCTTCATTGTCTGATGTTCTATCTTCTACGTGATCTACTCTGCTGGTAGTATTCTCAATTGAGTTTTTAAGTTGGTTTATTGCTTCCTGCATTTCTATGATTTCTGTTTGTTTTTTTTTAATAACCTCTATCTCCCTGTATAGTTGATCTTTTGCTTCTTGGATTTGTTTATGTAATTTATTGTTGAAGTGATCTTTCATTGTCTGATTTTGCTGTCTAATGTCTCCCTGTTGACTCAGATCATCGGAAGCAAGTATATCCTAAATTCTTTATCTGACATTCCATCTGCTGCAGATATTACCTCTTCTAATGTTGAGTTGACCTGCATTGCTTGTGGTCCTTTCTTTCCTTGTCTTTTCCTACTGTTCGCGTTTTTTTCTGTTTGGTGGAATTTTTGTGTTATTGAATTTTACCCCTAAATGTTTATATTGCTATTGTATTCATGAAAAGTCTCCCTCACAGGTGTGGGAGGTGGCTCTGCCCCTCCTCCAATTGGGGCAATGTGCCTACCACACCAGCAGCCCTCTGGACCTGTTCTGCCGGTCGGTAGCCTGTCCGCCTACCTTGCAGGAGCGGGCAGTTGTTCTACCCCTCTTCGGGCGCTGGTCCTGTTCAGCCAGTGGGTCACAGGTCCACCTACCTTGCAGGCGCAGGTGTCGGCTCTGCCCCTCCGCGTGCCGCTGGGCCTCTTCTGTCTGTGGATTGCAGGGCTGTCTACATTGCAGGCGCGAGTGGCAGCTCTGCCCCTCCCTAAACCGGGGTGATATATCTACCAGGCTGGTAGGTTGCTGGGTCTGTTCTGCCAGAGGGTGAGAGGTCCACCTGCTTTCCAGGCACGGGAAGTGGCTCGGCCCCTCCCCAAACCTGGTTATGTGTCTAGCACCGTGGCGGGGCCTAGCGCCTGGTCTGTCGGTGTTTGCAGGTCTGCCTACTTCGCAGGCGCGGGGGCCGGCTCTGCCCCTCTGAAGGCAGCTGGGCCTCTTCTGCCGGTGGGTCACAGGTTCACCTATCTAGAAGTTGCAAGGGGTGTCTATGCCCCTCCGCGGGTTGCTGGGCCTGTTCTCCCTGTGGGTCGCATGTCCGCGTTCCTTGCATGCGCGCAGCGGCTCTGCCCAACCCCCAACCAGGGCGATGTGTTTTTTACGATTGCGGGCCGCTAGGCCTGTTCTACCGGTGGCTCGCAGGTCCGCCTACCTTACAGGCGCGGTTGGCGGCTCTGCCCCTCCCTTCTCCATGTGTTTCTAAATTTAACAAATATGAGAATTCCTGTCTCCATTTCTCTGTACCCTATTCAGCACATGTATTTTTATATGCACATATAGAATCCTACCTGGTATCACACGTAGATACTTGTGAGGTTGCTGACTTGGCAAATACAAATTGTGAGAAGAGATCACTCCTCCTAAATGCTGTTGGAACTTACAAAACAAACTATGGGTGAGCTTCCTAGTTGAACAACATTATACTTAAATTGATGTTCAGAAAAGTGAAGATTTTTGGATTTGTGGATGATATATATTTCATGATGTATTTCGATTGGCATTTATATTGCTACATTTTAACGTATATGTGTGTGTGTGTGTGTGTGTGTGCATATATATATGTATAAACTCTCCAGATTTTTCAAAATATGAAATGTATGTGTCTTATTATATACTCCCTAAATTCATTGATGTTAATGAATGTGGATTTTTATTAAACTTTTCATAAGAATATTCTCTGGAATATTAATCCACCTGAAATATATATTTGCTTCCTAGTACTGAAAGCTAACTTCAGTGAATGGTGCATACAAATCCTAATATTGCTACAGTAAATGACTCAGTTTAACATCAATGCAAGTAGATTCCTATGGGACATGATCTGTACTTTGACGTTCATTTTTATTCAAAACTGGTACATTAATATTTCTTCAGTTTTTGCACATAATAGAATATATTTTTCATTCACAAATTCACAAATTTATAGGATTTTTTTTCACTTTCAATTACTTCCTGCTTCAGAACATATGTATTCCCCCAGGTTTCGTGACTGTTGTTTTAATGAGACTTCTTTCCAAGCACATTATTTTTGATTTCCATAATCATTTTAGAAGCAAAACTCACAGACACTTCATGATAAACCATAACACTAATATTACCATTAGATGTATAACTGGTACGAATGATTGTATGAATATCAATATAAGTTTTCCAGTATATACCCAGATATCAATTCAATCCATTATTTAAATTTTGAACCAGTTATATTATTTATTCACAGTATGGTCTATTCATGCATTATCTCTATATTCGTATAACACAGCCTATACCTATTTGTACCCACAATACTAAATTATATGTCTTCAAAATATTGCTCCCAGAAATGGTGGAAGAAATACTCATGTCATCTGATCTATATATACATTAATCACAGTAATATTGTGGAAACAAAAAGCAAGGTCACACTTATGATTGTACCAAATCCTAAATGGAAAGTGAGCATGGATTAAAAAAAAAAAATCCATATCCAGGTTGCCTAATGCTCTCAAAGTGAATCCTATTGGTGACTACATATTTGTTTCTTCCTGAAATTACATATTCAACTTCAACCCTGTTGAAAATTTCTAATCCTATCACTCACTTTATACTTGTCCTGATTTCCTAATGTCTCTATTGATATCTGATTTCCTGTATTTTTTCCCCAGTTTATCACTGTGACTGACTCTTCACATGTGCTGACATTTACTTTCAGTCTCTACCCAAAACCCTATTGCTAAAGATCTTTTGGTCCAAATTCTATACACACTCTTCATTCTAAACCTACCGAATATCTTCCTAATCCACCAACTATCCCTTTTGGACCAGATGTTCTCTCGACATTCAATCATCCAAAAGACAAGATCCTATGCCACTGTATATCAATTTATCTGAGACACCTGTGCAGAACATAATTGAAAGCTAAGAATCCCAATCATGGGGCCAATTCCCTTCTGTCCTTCAAAAATTACCTAGATTTCTTTTTTCATACTTATATTTCACCTATATATTCTTGAAAATATTGCAAAATCCCAATACCATTATTCATCCCAGAGAATGATTCCTAACCAAAATGGAATCTGTTATTAACCTTAACCATACAATGTTCCCTCAATCTAACTTTACAGAAGAGGAGGGACAGAATTGGTCTTCCAATACAGGAATGTAGGGGATCTTCCACCTCTGAGAACCTCAAAGTTCCATGCAGAAATGATCCCTGGAGAAGATTTAGGCAGCTATGAAGGACCTGAGAGAGCAAAAGTCATCTTCCATGGCAAACAACCCGGTCAGGATGAAGGGATGTGTCAGAATCAGCCTCACTCTTCTTAATGTAGTAAAGATGGACCAAACCAGGCCAGTGTGGACAGCTGTTCCTGGCTGCCTATGGTTGATATACAATTCTCAGTTGTGAAAGTTTCACAGGAAATAGGGGCAGCCTCCATCTCATGGGAACCTTGGAAGCAAATTTTAGGACAAAGTGGTTTCCAAAGCAGTGACCTCATTCAGTTCACAAAGGAGGTGACCTTCCTCACTTCCTTAGTGATAGAACTCTCTGAACTTGGGATCCAGGAAGCCAGGCAACCAGAGGCAGTCCCAGTACCATTCCCAGTGGGCTCACTTATTTGGATTTACAAAGAACAGAGTCAGTCTTTCTTGGTACCTACTGATGTGAGAATGGCCAAATTTCAGGAGAGCTCAGAAGAGGGGCCTTTCCTGAGAAAGCAGGTAGTTGCTCACAGCTGGCTCCTGACCACTTCGCAGATTTGGCCAAGGAGACCAGATCTGAGACAGGACAGGACATTTCAGGGAACATAATAAGGCCCACAAGTCAGAGAACACTCCGGATTGTCACAGACCTCTTTGGGGGAAGGAGGTGCCTTTGTGGGTGTGAGTGTGAGTTTGTGGTTTTGTCTCATGTTTTAAGAATAGGTAAAAAGGTGGTTTGTTTGGTTTGGAGTGGACTGTTCCTAGTAAGTCGTTTCACAAAGTGAGTGTTTCTATGTCTGTGTATCCCACTGTGTCCGTGGTTGTCGACATTTGAAAAGAGAATTCATCAATGGATGTGTCCTGTTTAGTAGAATCCTTCCCAGCATTCATCCTGCCCAATTGATGAATGGACTGTGGCTTCCCTTATGGATGGAAAACACCTACTAATTTCCTAAGTTCCTGTTTTCTTCCTAAATCTGGCCACTCTCCAGAATAGGCTCATGGTTTTGTGTCCAAGATATGTACCACCTCCAAGCTCTGTGACAAGGCCATGTAGTGGATAGCTAAAGGGAATGGCTAGCATCTCAAAAAACTCAGATATCTGTGTGACCAGGAAAGCCTCAGTGGAGAAACTCTGCTTTGGGCCTTTTGCTAACCAATTCTTCTCTTCCCCTGAATGTGAGGAAGGTCTTGGCCTCAGGACACAGTTTGTGAAGCCTGAAGAAAACAGTTTTAAAATGGAATTAAATGGGCATCACCTGTGGCTCTTTGTTAATTGCTTTGGAAATGGATGTGTCTGAATCAGTCTCTTGGCCCTGTGTTAGGCTGTGGCTTAGGTTCTCAGCACCTGATGGATCTAAAGAATGATCCCATGTGTGCATCCAAAACCAAAATGGGAAAAAGATCAGTCATTGTTGATGAAGTCTCTCGCCTTCCTCTGTTAGGTTCCTTACCACCATCAAGTGAGAATAGGGATCCTTTGAATCAAATGAGTTCTTCAAAGCCCTGCAAAGGCAATTGCATACATGCTTGTGTTTTCTCATGACTCCAGATCACATAAAAAATCTATACCGACAGTCAGTAGGCCTCAAATTGGAGAAGCAGAGCAGTATTACTGGAAGGCATATTTGATCCCTCCTGGTTCACAGGAAGGGTGTACAATCCACCCTGACTTTAGGAAAATGATGGGCAAGTGAGCTTATTTGGACACTGTGTTGGGCTGCGCCCCTCATGGAAACATCCAGCCAGAGATAATGAGGAGTGTCTATATGGAAGAAGATGAGGGCCATGTGGGAGTGTTTTGGTTTTAATTGTGGTTATTTGTGTGGAAGTTGGAAGCAATGACTGGGTCTACCTGGGCTTGAACTCTGGTGTGATACCCCATAGAGACTGAGTCCTGGAACTGACCTCAGAGAAGTATTGCCATGAATTGTGTTGGGATATTAGGAGGCCACACATGGGAGTCGCCATTGGAAACAGAGATCTATTCCCAGGGTGGCTTTCCACAGAGCACTGGGAATCTCAGCCAGGGTATCACATAATTTTATTCTGAAACACTTGGCAGCCATAGTTGAGAGTCAAAACACAAATGCACTTAACATTGTAGACTTCAATGGGCCTGGCTTCATGTGGCATTTTGGCCACTTTTTTAGAAGCCTTAGCAGTTAGAGTTCTCCAGAGCTTTCATTGAAGTGAGCTTCTTCACCATTTAATGATTACTGAATTAAATGAAACACTCAGTGACTCCAACTTCAACCTTGAAAGATGGGCTCGATAAATACCATTAAATTTTTGAAATTCCCATATCTAGGAGGCAGTGGAGAACCATTGGATATCCTGTTGGTGATCATGAGTGTACCAGACAGTGCCTTGATTGGCTGGGTTTCACGAAAATGATGTAGAACAGAGATGCCAGTAAGTTGGAGCCTGCTGAATAGTGGACCTAGAGCAAAGGTGGGCATGTGTGAGATAAAACATCTGTGGTGCTTCTATCTGGATTTGCCAATGGCTTCCAAATGCCTTGTGACTGACATGGTGTATCCAGCAGACCATTATATGTAAATGATTCTTGTTATATGGATAAGTTTCAGGGCAATGTTCAGAATCAGGTTGCTATGGTCAAGGTGGCAAGCTATGTTGGAAAGAAGCCTGGTTTGTGCATTCTCCTGCAGACCCTGTTCCACCACACGTGACAGAATTCCCTCCAGCACTGTGTCCCAGTTAAATTCCTTGTATTTCGTGAAGCAAATACTGAACTCCCAGTGCAGCAGCAAAAAACATCACAAAAATTGGAGGATGATCAAATGGCTTCAGAGTCCACATGAGGAGACACTGAGCCCCAAGTGGCCACAGTTGACCCAGAAAGAGAGAATTCATCAATGCTGCCTCATTTTCATTGGTAAATAAGAAAGCATCTACTCCAGGTCACATAGATGCAGACCCAGCTTTTATGGTCTCACTACAAACAAGCTAAAGCTCCTGACAACAACATATATTTCAAGAGCCCAACATCTGAGGCAGTTTTTCCAGAAGTCTTTAGGATAGCAGAGCTCCATGTTTGTGGAGTGTTTACATTGTCCCTTACTTTTGGAAACTCCCCTTCTACCTGCAAGGTTGTGAACTCCTGAGCATATTCAATTCCAGATATGTACTCACAGATTTTCTTACTCATCTTCTCTACATGTGTTACTTGGGACGAAGTTAAGGTCAAGGCATTGTTCTGGATGAGAGTCGGAAGATTTTTGTGTAGCACATATTTGCATACACATTGGATTCATTTTCCAATTTTCCTTTAGAAATACTGAATCCCTGACACTAACCCATACCCTACAAGACTCTGAAAACTAATCCTAACTTGATGGAGAAAAGTAACCCAAACAGAATAGAAATACAAACACATCAGAGGAGCCATGGTGTACCGTTGGAATTGCCTTTTCCATTATATAGGGTAGGAGTTATAAATCTAGTCAATTTTTTTGTTGAAAGAGTTGTCCATGTATTTTTAAACTTATCAAATATGTGAATTCCTGTCTCCCCCATTTCTCTGTATCCTATTCAGCACATATATTTTTATATGCACATATAGAATTGTACCTTGTATCACACATATATTCTTCTGAGGTGGCTGACTTGGCAGATACAAATTGTGAGAAAAGTTCAGTCCTCCTAAACGCTGTTGGAACTGAAAATTCAACCTATGGGTGAGCTTTCTAGTTGAACAACATTATACATAAATCCATGTTCAGTAAAATGAATATTTTTGAATACGTGGATGATATATATTTCATGATGAATTTCGATTGGCATATATATTGCTAGTTTTTAATGTCTGTGTGTGTTTGTGTGTGTGTGTGTGTGTGTAGATATAGATATAGATATAGATATACACTGTCAAGATTTTTCAAAATATGAAATATATGTATATTTTGGCCACTCTTTGGGAAGCCTTACCTGTGAGAGTTCTCTAGAGCTTTCATTGAAATGAGGTTCCTCAACATTTAATGGTTCCTGAATGAATTGAAACCCACAGTGCCTCCAACTTCATCCTTGAAAAATTGCTCCATAAATACCTTGAAATTCCCCTGACCAGGTGGCACTGGAGAACATTTGGATGTATTGTTGCTGATCATGAGTGTACCAGACAGTGCCTTGACTGACTGGGTTTCAAGAAAATTGTGTAGAGCAGAGATGTAAGCAAGTTGGAGAGTGCTGAGAAGTGGGCCCAGAGCTGTGGTGTGCAGGTGTATAATAAAATATCTGTGGTGGGGCCATGTGAGTCTGCCATTAACTTCTAAATGGCTTGTGGCTTACATGGTGCAGCTAGCAGACCCTTATATGTAAAAGCATCTTGTTATAAGAAAAGGTTTCAGGACAATGTTCAGAATCAGTTTGCAATGGAAAATGTTGCAAGTTATGTGCGATAGAAGCCTGGTTGGTGAATTCTCCTGTAGACCCTGACCCTCCACACGTGACAGAACTCGCTCCAGCACTGTGTCCCAGTTGAACTCCTTGTATTTCATGAAGGAAATACCAAAAGCCCAGTGCAGCAGCAAGAAACACCACAAAAATTGTAGGATGACCAATTGGCTTCACAGTCAAGACGGGGAGACACTTAGCCCTCCGTGGCCACAGTTTACCTTCAAAGGTAGGATTGAGCACTGCTGCCTCATGTTCTTTGGAAAATAAGAAACCATGTCCTCCAGGTCAGATAAATGAAGACCCATCTTTGATGGTATCACTACAAAGGAAGCTAAAGCTCCTGAAAAGAAAATATATTTCAAGTGCCCAACCTCAGAGGCAGTTTCTCAAGAAGTCTTTAGGCCAGCAGAGTTCCATGATTGTGGACTGTTTATCCTGTCCCTTAATTTTGAAAACTCCTCTAAAATGTCCAAGCTTGTGAACTCCTGAGCATTTTCCATTCCAGATATGTATTCACAGATTTTCTAACTCTTGTCCTCTAATTGTGTCTTACTTGGGGTGAAGGTAATGTCAAGGCATTGCTCTGAATGAGAGTGGAAAGATTTTTTGTTGTGCATATTTGCATAAACAATGGATTCATTTTCCTTTATTTTCATTTGAATTACTGAATCCATGACACTAAAGTATACCCTACTAGACTCTGACTACTAATGCTAATATGATGGAGAAAAATAACCCAAACAGAATAGAAATACAAGCAATTCAGAGGAGGCATAGTGTATAGTTGGACTTGCCTTTTGCATGATAAAGGGTAGTTGTTAAAAATCTGGTTAATTTTTAATTGAAATAGTTCTCCATGTGTTTTGAAAGGTATCAGATATGTGAATTCCTGTCTCCCTTTCTCTGTTGCCTATTCAGCACATGTATTTTTATATGCACAAATAGAATCCTACCTGGTACCACACGTACATTATTGTGAGGTGGCTGACTAGGCAGTTACAAATTTTGAGAAGAGATCACTCCTCCTAAACGCTGTAGGAACTGAAAATTCAACATTTGCGTGAGCTTCCTAGTTGAACAACATTACACATAAATCCATGTTCAGTAAAATAAAGATTTTTGGATCTGTGTATGATATGTATTTCATGATGAATTTTGATTGGCATATATATTGCTACTTTTTAATATCTCTGTATGTGTTTTGTGAAAAATCTACACTGTATAGATTATTCAAAATATGAAATATATGTGTCTTATTATACACTCCTTAATTTCATTCATGTTCATGTATGAGACCAAGGCTCATGCAACAGCAAAAGACATTTATTGAGGATCCAATCCAGCATGCTGGTGCTCTGTGCTCACTCAAGAAGGGAGAGCAGCCCAGATCCCCGAGCAGGGGTTGAGCAGTGCTTAAGTACACGATTTGGGGAGTGTGAGACTTTACATATATCACAGTCTCCTTTAGCAAATCATCATACACTGTGGGAAAATGAAACAACAAATCCTAAACATGATTAGTTCATTCATTGGCTTGAACACGTCAGGCGGGAGTGATAGGTCAATTCTAAAGCGGGGTACACAATGAAATTGATTGATTTAGGCCCTGCGATGCATATGTGGTAGGCCACACAGGGTCCTAGGTTATTAAACAACCAGGCGGTCAGGGGGAATATTTACTGGGCAGTCCAGAAATTGTCCTACAATTTACAGGAATTTCAGGTTTTGCGTGTAGCATGGAAACTTAAAAATACCTGGTCCTTTACATTTTAAACCAGGCCTTGAAGATTAGAAACTTTACAACACCCGGTCTTTTACACTTTAACTTTAACACTTTAACTTCAATTTCTTTTACCCTTACAGATCACTCCTGGTTCAGAAGAAGGGTGTCCAAGCCACTCTGACTTTAGGCAAATGAGGGGCAAGGGAGCTTATTTTGGACACTGTCTTGGGCTGTGCCCCTCATGGAAACCTCCAGCCATATGTTATGATGAGTGTCTTTATGGAAGAAGATGAGGGCCATGTAGGAGTGTTTTGGTTTTAATTGTGGTCATTTGTGTGGCGGTTGGAAGAGATGAGTTGGTCCACCAGGGCTTGAACTTTTCTCTGATACTCCTTAGAGCCTGAGTTCTGGAACTCACCTGAGAGAAGTATTGCCATGAATTGTGTTGGGATTATAGGAGGCCACACATGAGATTAGCCCTTGGAAACTGAGATCTAGGCCCAGGGTGGCTTTCCACTGAGCACTGGGAATCTCAGCCAGGATAACACATGATTTTTTTAATGAAAGACTTGGAAGTCATAGTTGACACTCAACACACACATGTACCTCACATTGTAGACCTCAATGAGCCTGGCTTCATGTGACCTTCTGGCCACTCTTTGGGAAGCCTTGTCTGTGAGAGTTCTCCAGAGCTTTCATTGAAATGAGCTTACTCACCATTTAATGGTTCCTGAATGAATTGAAACCCACAGTGCCTCCAACATCATCCTTGAAAAATGGCTACATAAATACCATGAAATTTTTAATATTCCCAAGACCAGGTGGCACTGGAGAAACTTTGGATGTCCTGTTGCTGATCATGAGTGTACCAGACAGTTCCTTGATTGACTGGTTGTCATGAAAATGGTATAGAACCGAGATGTCATAAGTTGGAGCCTGCTGAGTATTGGGGCTAGAGCAGTGGACTATATGGTTGTGAATAAATATCTGTTGTGGGACCACGTGGATCGGCCATTGGCTTGCAAAATACTTGTGACTGACATGGTGCAGGCAGCAGACCCTTATATGTAAAGGCATCTTGTTATATTGAGAGGATTCAGGGCAATGTTCAGAATTCGGTTGCTATAGTCAAGGGGGAAAGCTATGTGGGATAGATCCATGTTTCGAAAATTCTCCTGAAGACCCTGACCAATCACACGTGACAGAGCTCCCTCCAGAATTGTGTGCCAGTTGAACTCCTTGTATTTCATTAAGCCAATTTCAAACTCCCAGTGCAGCAGTAAGAAACACCACAAAAATGGAGGATGACCAAACGGCTTCACAGACCACACGGGGAGAAACTTAACTCCCAGTGGCCACAGTTTACCAAGAAAAAGAGAATTCAGAACTGCTGTCTCATGTTCATTAGAAAATAAGGAACCATTTCCTCCAGGTCACATAGATGCAGACCCACATTTGATGGTGTCACAACAAAGGAAGCTAAATCTCCTGACAACTTCATATATTTCATGTGCCCAACCTGAGAGGCATTTTCTCAAAGAGTCTTTAGGCCAGCAGAGCTCCAAGTTTGTGGAGTGTTTAACCTCTCCCTTACTTTTGGAAACTGCTCTACCACCTCCAATGTTGTGAACTCCTGAACATTTTCAGTTCCACATATGTAATCACAGGTTTTCGAACTCCTCTCCACTAATTGTGTCTTACTTGGAGCGAAGTAAATGTCAAGGAATTGTTCTGGATGAGAGTGGCAAGATTTTTGTGTAGCACATATTTGCATACACATTAGATTCATTTTTCTATTTTCATTTGAAATAATGATCCCTGACACTAACACATACCCTAATAGACTCTGACTACTAATGCTAATATGATGGATAAAAAGAAACGTAACAGAATAGAAATACAGGCCTTTCATAGGAGGCATGGTATATACTTGGATTTGCCTTCGGCTTTATCAAGGGTATGTATTATAAATCTTGTCAAATTTTAATTGTAATATTTCTCCATGAGTTTTACATGTATATATATATATATATATATATATATATATATATATATATATATATATATATATACACTCTCTAGATTTTTCAAAATATGAAAAAAATGTGTCTTATTAAACACTCTCTAAATTCATTCATATTCATGTATGTGGATATATAATCAACTTTTCACAAGATTATTCTCAGAAACATTCAACCACCTGAAATACATATTTGTTTCCTCGTCCTGAGAACTAACTTCAGTGAATGGTGCTTACAAATCCTAATATTTCTACAGTAACTGACACAGTTTATCATCAAAGCAAGTAGATTCCAATGGACATGATGTGTATATTGATGTTCATTTTAATTCAACACTGGCACATTACAATTTCTTCTATTTATGCACATCATAGGATATATATTTCCTCCACAGGTTAGCAAATATACAGGCATTTGATTCACTTTCAATCACTTCCTGCTTCAGAACACATGCATTCCTCCGTGTTTCTTGACTGGTCTTTTCATGAGACTTCTTTCCAAACACATTATTTTCGATTTCCTTTATCAGTTTTGAAGCAAAACTGAAACAGACTTCATGATAAACCATCACTGTAATATCATCATAAGATGTATAACTGGTTGGAATGAATGATTATATATCAATAAAAGATTTTTTATACATTTTCTGATATCAATTCAATACATTATTTAAAGTGTAACCAGTTATATTATTTATTCACATTATGGTCTATTCATGCATTATCTCTATATTCATAGACACAGGGTACACCTCGTTGTACCCCCAATACTAATTTATACATTTTTAAAATATTGCTCCCAGAAATGGTGGAAGAAATACTCATGTCACCTGATCTACATATGCATGTTATCACAGTAATATTCTGGACACAAAATGCAAAAGTCACACGTATGATTGTACCAAAGCCTAAAGGGAAACTCAACATGGATTACTAAAAACATCCATGACCAGGTTGCCTAATGCTCTCAAATGTCAATCCTATTGGTGACTACATATTTGTTTCTTCGTAAGATTATATATTCAACCTCAAAACTGTTGAAAATGTTTAATTTTTTTCACTCACTTGATACTCTTTGACTGATTTCCTAATGTCTCTATTGATATCTACTTTCCTACATATTTTCCCCAGTTTAACATTGTGACTGACCCTTCACATGTGCTGACATTGACATTCACTCTCTAACGGAAACACTATTGCTAATGAACTTTGGTCCAAATCCTATACTAGCTCTTCTTCCGAAACATACTGACTATCTTCCTGATCCTATTGACTATCACTTTTTGAGTGGATGTTCTCTACTGCATTCAATCATCCAAGGTGCAAGGTCCTATGCCATTGTATATCGATTTTTCTGAAACATGTATGCAGAACGTAATTCAAAGCTACGTATCGCAATCAGTTGCCCAATGCACTTCTGAGCTTCAAATCTTACCTAGATTTCTGTTTTCATACGTATATTTCATCTCTATATTCCTATAAATATTGCAGGTTCCCAATATCATTATTCATTCTGCAGAATGATTCCTAATCCAAATCAAACCTGCTATTTACGATAACCATACACGGTTGCCTCAATCTAACATTACAAAAGAGCAGGGACAGAGTTCGTCTTACAATACAGGAATGTAGGGTATCTTCAAACTGCTGAGAACCTGAAAGTTCAATGCAGAAATAATCCCTGGATAAGATGTCAGCAGCTATGAAGGACCTGTGAGGGCAAAAGCCATCTTCAATGGCAAACAATCTAGACAGGAAAAAGGAATGTGTATGCATCAGACTCTCTCTTTGTAAGGTAGAGAAGATGGACGTAACCAGGCCTGCGTGGAGAGCTGTTCTCAGGTGCCTATTTTGATATACCATTGAAACTAGTCAAATTGTCAAAGGAAGTAAGGGCAGCCTCCATCCAATGTGACCCTTGGAAGCAATGGTTAGGGCAAAGTTGTTGCCAAGGCAGTGACCTCATTCAGTTCCTGAAGGAAGTGACCTACCTAACTTCCTTGGTGATGGAACACTCTGAAATTTTGATGCAAGAAGCCAGGCACCGAGAGCCAGTCCCAGTCCCAGTCCCAGTGCACTCACTTGTTTGGATTTACCAAGTACAGAGTCAGACCTTCTTGGTACCTACTGATGTGAGGATGGCCAAATGCCAGGAGAGCTCTGAAGAGAAGCCTTTCCTGAGATAGCAGGTAGTGGCTAGCAGTTGGCTCCTCACAGCATCACAGAGTTTGCCAAGGAGACAAGATCTGAGACAGGAGAGGTCATTTTGTGGAGAACATAGTATGGCCCACCAGTCAGAGGACACTCCGGATAGTCACAGACCTACTTTTGGGAAGGAGTTGCCTTTGTTTGTGGATGTGAGTTTGCGGTTTTGTCTCATGTTCTGAGAATAGGTAGGAAATGTGGTTGGTTTTGTTTGGAGTCGACTGTCTCTAGTAAGTCTTTTGACAAGGCGACTTTCTATGTCTGTGTATCCACTGTGTCCGTGGTTGTCGACATTAGAAAAGAGAATGCATCAATGGAGGTGTCCTGTCTAGTAGAAACCTTCCCAGCATTTATCCTGCACAATTGATGAATGGACCGTGGTATGCCTTATGGATAGGAAACACCTACTAACATCCTAAGTTCCTGTTTTCTTCCTGAATTCTGGCCACTCTCCAGAATAAGCTCATGATGTATTGTCCAAGATATGTACCACCTCCAAGCTCTGTGACATGTCCATGTTCTTGATAGCTGAAGGGAATGGGAACATCTCAGAAAACTCAGATATCAGTGTGAGCAGTAAAGTCTCAGAGGAGAAACCCTGCTTTGGTCCATTTGCTTACCTATGGTTCTGTTGCCTTGAATGTCAGGAAGGTCTTTGCATCATGCTACCCCTTTGTGAAGCCTGAAGAAACAGATTTCAAATGGAAATGAATGTGCATCACCTGTGGCTCTTTGCTTAATTGCTTTGGAAAAGGATGTGTCTTAATCAGACACTAGGCTCTGTTTGAGGCTGTGGATAAGATTCTCAGCTCCTGATAGATGTAAAGAAGATCCCATGTGCGCATCCAAAACCAAAATGGCAAAAAGATCAGTCATTGTAGATGAAGTCTCCTGCCTTCCTCCGATAGGTTCCTGACCTCCATCAAGTGAGAATAGGGATTTTTTTTTGGGTCAAATGAGTTCTTCAAAGTCCTGCAGAAGTACTTGGGTTCTCTCATGATGCCAAATCACATAATGAATCTATACCTGACTGTCAGTAGGCCTCAAATTGGAGAAGCAGAGCAGCGTTAACGGCAGGCTTTTTTGATCACTCCTGGTTCACAGGAAGGGTGTCCAGGCCACCATGAATTTAGACAAATGAGTTGCAAGGGTGCATATTTTGGACACTGTCTTGGCTGTGCCCCTCATGGAAACCTCCAGCCAGAGTTTATAATGACTGTCTATATGGATGAAGATGAGGGACATGTGGGAATGTTTTGGTTTTAATTGTGGTCATTTGTGTGGCGGTTGGAAGAGATAACAGGGTCCACATGGGCTTGAACTCTGGTGTGATTCCTCTTAGAGACTGAGTTCTGGAACTGACCTCAGAGAAGTGTTGCCATGAATTGTGTTGGGATTTTAGGAGGCCACGCATAAGAGTTGCCCTTGAAACCTGAGATCTAGGCCCAGGGTGGCTTTCCACAGAGAACTGAAATTCTCAGCAAGGATATCGCATGATTTTATTCTGAAAAACTTGGCAGCCATAGTTAAGAGTCAAAAGACACATGGACCTCCCGTTGCAGACCTCAATGGGCCTGGCTTCATGTGACCTTTTGGCCACTGTTTGGGAAGCCTTGCCTGTGAGAGTTTTTCAGGGCTTTCATTGAAATGAGAGTCCTCCCCATGTAATGGTTCCTGGAAGAATGGAAACCCCAAAGTGCCTCCTACTTCATTCTTGAAAAATGGATAGATAAATACCATGATGTTTTTGAAATTCCCAATGACCAAGTGGCACAGGAGAACCATTGGTTGTTCTCTTGCTGATCATTAGTGTTACAGACAGTGCCTTGATTGGCTGGGTTTCATGAAAATGGTGTGGAACAGAGATGCCAGTAAGTTGGAGCCTGCTGAGTAGTGGGCCCAGAGCAGTGGTGGGCAGGTGTGTGATAATACAACTGTGGTGTGGCCATTTGGATCAGCCATTGGCTTCCAAATAGCTTGTGACTGACTTGGTACAGCCAGCAGACTATTATATGAAAAGGCATCTTGTTATATGGAGAGGTTTCTGGGCAATGTTCAGAATCAGGTTGCGATGGTCAAGGGGGCAAGCTATGTGGGATAGAACCCTGGTTGGTGAATTCTCCTGCAGACCCTGACCCAACACACGTCACAGAACTCCCTCTAGCACTATATCCTAGTTGAACTCCTTGTATTTCGTGAAGCAAATGCCAAACTCCCAGTGCAGCAGCAAGAAACACCACAAAAAGTTCAGGATGACCAAATGGCTTCACAGTCCACTCAGAGAGACACTAAGCTTCCAGTGGCCACAGTTTACCAACAAAGAGAGAAATCAACACCGGTACCTAATGTTCAATGGAAAATAAGAAACGATGTCCTCCAGGTCACATAGATGCAGATCCAGCTTTGATGGTCTCACCAGAAATGAAGCTAAAGCTCCGGACAACAAGATATATTTCATGTGTCCAAACTCAGAGGCAGTTTCTCAAGAAGGCTTTTGGCCAGCAGAGTTCCATGTTTGTGGAGTGTTTACGCAGTCACTTACTTTTGGAAACTCCTCTACCACCTCCAAGGTTGTGAACTCCTGAGCATTTTCCATTCCAGATATGTATTCACAGATTTTCTAACTCTTCTCTTCGAATTGCATCTTACATAGGGTGAAGATAATGTCAATGGATTTTTCTGGATGAGAGTGGGAAGACTTTTGTGTAGGACATATTTGCATACATATTGGATTCATTTTCCAATTTTCCATTTGAAATACTGAATCCCTGACACTAAACCATACCCTACTAGTGTCTGACTACTAATCCTAATATGAGGCAGAAAAATAACCCAAACATAATAGAAATACAAACAGTTCAGAGGAGGCATGGTGTATAGTTGGACTTGCCTTTTGCATTATAAAGGTTAGGAGTTATTAATCTAGACAATTTTTGTTGCAATAGTTGTCCATGTGATTTTAAAGATAACAAATATGTGAATTCTTGTCTCTCTTTCTCTGTAGCCTACTCAGCACATATATTTCTATATGCACATAGAGAAGCCTACCTGGTACTACACGTACATTATTGTGAGGTGGCTGACTTGGCAGATACAAATTGAGAGAAGAGATCACTCCTCATAAACGCCGTTGGACCTGAAAATTCAACCTATGGGTGAGCTTCCTAGAGAACAAAATTATACACAATCTTTGTTCAGTAAAATGAATATTTTTGGATCTGTGGATGATATATATTTCATGGTGAATTTTGATTGGCATATATTGCTATTTTTAATGTCTCTGTGTGTGTGTGTGTGTGTGTGTGTGTGTGTGTGTGTGTGTGTATATATATATATATATATATATATACACTCTCTCCATATTTTTCAAAATATGAAATATATGTGTCTTATATACACTTCCTAATTTCATTCATGTTCATGAACGTGGATTTATAATCAACGTTTCACAAGATTATTCTCAGAAAATTTCATCCACCTGAAATACATATTTGATTCCTAGTGCTGAAAACTAACTTCAGTGAATGGTGCATATAAATCCTAACATTTCTACAGTAACTGACACAGTTTATCATCAGTGCAAGTAGATTCCTATGGGACATGATGTGTATATCGACGTTCATTTTTATTCAACACTGGGACATTACAATTTCTTCAGTTTATGCACATCATAGGATATATATTTCCTCCACAATTTAGCAAATTTATAGGGATTTGTTTCAATTTCAATCACTTCCTGCTTCAGAACACATGTTTTCCTCCATGTTTCTTGACTGATCTTTTCATGAGATTTCTTTCCAAACACATTATTTTCGATTTCCTTTATCACTTTTAAAGCAAAACGGACACACACTTTATGATAAACCATAACTATAATATCACTATTAGATGTATAACTGGTTGGAATGAATGATTTTATATCAATAAAAGATTTCTTATATATTTTCTGATATCAATTCAATACATTTTGTAAAGTGGAACCAGTTATATTATTTATTCACAGTATGGTCTATTCATGCATTATCTCTATATTAATAGACACAGGTTACACCTCTTTGTATCCCCAATACTAATCTATACATCTTCAAAATATTGCTCCCAGAAATGGTGGAAGAAATACTCATATCACCTGATCTACATATGCATGGTATCACAGTAATATTCTGGACACAAAATGCAAAATTCACACGTATGACTGTACCAAAGCCTAAATGGAAACTGAACATGGATTACTAAAAACATCCATGACCAGGTTGCCTAATGCTCTCAAATGTCAATCCTATTGGTGACTACATATTTGTTTCTTCCTAAGATTATATATTCAACCTCAATACCATTGAAAATGTCTAATTTTTTCACTCACTTTGTAGTTTTCCTGATTTCCTAATGTCTCTATTGATATCTACTTTCCTACATATTTTCTCCAGTTCAACATTGTGACTGACCCTTCACATGTGCTGACATTGACATTCACTCTCTAACCGAAACCCTATTGCTTATGAACTTTGGTCCAAATCCTATACTCACTCTTCTTCCGAAACATACTGACTATCTTCCTGATCCTATCAACTATCCCTTTTTGAGTGGATGTTCTCTACTACATTCAATCATCCAAGGTACAAGGTCCTATGCTATTGTATATCGATTTTTCTGAAACATGTATGCAGAACGTAATTCAAAGCTACGTATCACAATCAGTTGCCCAATGCACTTCTGAGCTTCAAATCTTACCTAGATTTCTGTTTTCATGCTTATATTTCATCTCTATATTCCTATAAATATTGCAGGTTCCCAAGACCATTATTCATCCCGCAGAATGATTCCTAACCCAAATCGAACCTGTAATTAACCCTAACCATACACTGTTGCCTCAATCTAAAATTACAAAAGAGCAGGGACAGAGTTCATCTTACAATACTGTAATGTAGGGTATCTTCCAACTGCTGAGAACCTCAAAGTTCGATGCAGAAATGATCCCTGGAGAAGATGTAGGCAGCTATGAAGGATCTGAGAGAGCAAAAGTCATCTTCCATGGCAAACAACCTGAACAGGATGAAGGGATGTGTATGCATCAGCCTTTCTCTTCTTAATGTAGAGAAGATGGACCTAACCAGGCCTGCGGGGAGAGCTGTTCCCAGGTGCCTATTTTGATATACCATTTTAACTAGTCAAATTGTCACACAAAGTAGGAGCAGCCTCCATCTAAAGGGACCCTTGGAAGAAACTGTTAGGACAAAGTTGTTGCCAAGAGAGGGACCTCATTCAGTTCCTAAAGGAAGTGACCTAGCTAACTTCCTTGGTGATGGAACTCTCTGAAATTGTGATGCAAGAAGCCAGGCACCGAGAGCCAGTCCCAGTCCCAGTCCCAGTGGGCTCACTTGTTTGGATTTACCAAGTACAAGTAAGACTTTCTTGGTACCTACTGATGTGAGGATGGCCAAATGCCAGTTGAGCTCTGAAGAGGGGCCTTTTCTGAGATTGCAGGTAGTGGTTAACTGCAGGCTCCTCACAGCATCACAGAGTTGGCCAAGGAGACATGATCTGAAAGTGGAAAGGCCATTTCGAGAGGAACATAGTATAGCCCACCAGTCAGAGGACACTCTGGATAGTCACAGACCCACTTTTGGGAAGGAGGTGCATTTATGTGTGTGGGTGTGAGTTTATGGTTTTGTCTCATGTTCTGAGAATAGGTAGAAAAGGTGGTTGGTTTGGTTTGGAGTCGACTGTTTCTAGTTACTCTTTTGACAAGGCAAGTGTTTCTATGTCTGTGTATCCACTGTGTCCGTGATTTTAGACATTAGAAAAGAGAATGCATCAATGGAGGTGTCCTGTCTAGTAGAAAGCTTCCCAGCATTCATCGTTCACAATTGATAAATGGACTGTGGTTTGCCTTATGGATAGGAAACAACTACTAACTTCCTAAGTTCCTGTTTTCTTCCTGAATTCTGGCCACTCTCCAGAATAAGCTCATGATTTATTGTCCAAGATATGTACCACCTCCAAGCTCTGTGACATGTCCATGTTCTTGATAGCTGAAGGGAATGGGAACATCTCTGAAAACTCAGATATTAGTGTGAGCAGTAGAGTCTCAGTGGAGAAACCCTCCTTTGGTCCATTTGCTTACCTATGGTTCTGTTGCCTTGAATGTCAGGAAGGTCTTTGCCTCAGGCCACCCCTTTTAGAAGCCTGAAGAAACAGTTTTCAAATTTAAATGAATGGGTATCACGTGTGGCTCTTTGCTTAATTGCTTTGGAAAGGGATGTGTCTTAATCAGACACTAGGCCCTGATTGAGGGGGTGGCTAAGATTCTCAGCTCCTGATAAATCTAAAGAAGATCCCATGTGTGCATCCAAAACCAAAATGGCAAAATGATCAGTCATTGTGGATGAAGTCTCTTGTCTTCCTGTGTTAGGTCCTGAACTCCATCAAGTGAGAATAGGATTCCTTTGGGTCAAATGAGTTCTTCAAAGTCCTGCAGAAGTGCTTGGGTTCTCTCATGATGCCAAATCACATAAGCAATCTATACCTGACATTCAGTAGGCCTCAAATTGGAGAAGCAGAGCAGTATTAACAGCAGGCCTATATGATCACTCCTTGTTCACAGGATGGGTTTCCAGGCCACCCTAAATTTAGACAAATGAGGGGCAAGGGTGCATATTTTGGACACTGTCTTGGGCTGCGCCCCTCATGGAAACCTCCAGCCAGAGTTTATGATGAGTGTCTATATGGATGAAGATGAGGGCCATGTGGAAATGTTTTGGTTTTAATTGTGGTCATTTGTGTGGCGGTTGGAAGAGATGACTGGGTCTACATGGGCTTGAACTCTGGTGTGATTTCCCTTAGAGACTGAGTTTGGGAACTGACGACAGAGAAGTATTGGCATGAATTGTGTTGGGATTGTAGGAGGCCACACATGAGAGTTGCCCTTGAAACCTGAGATCTAGGCCCAGGATGGCTTTCCACAGAGAACTGAAAATCTCAGCAAAGATATCACATGATTTTATTCTGAAAAACTTGGCAGCCATAGTTAGAGTCAAAAGACACATGGACCTCACGTTGTAGACCTCAATGGGCCTGGCTTCATGTGACCTTTTGGCCACTGTTTGGGAAGCTTTGCCTATGAGAGTTCCTCAGAGCTTTCATTGAAATTAGCTTCCTCCCCATGTAATGGTTCCTAGATGAATGGAAACCCCAAAGTGCCTCCAACTTCATTCTTGAAAAATGCATAGATAAACACCATGAAATTTTTGAAATTCCCAATGACCAGGTGGCACTGGAGAACCATTGGATGTCCTGTTGCTGATCATAAGTATAACAGACAGTGCCTTGATTGACTGGGTTTCATGAAAATTGTGTAGTACAGAGATGCCAGTAAGTTGGAGGCTGCTGAGTAGTGGGCCTAGAGCAGTGGTGGGCAGATGTGTGGTAATACATCTGTGTTGTGGCCATGTGGATCTGCCATTGGCTTCCAAATGGCTTGTGACTGACTTGGTGCAGCCAGGAGACCATTATATGAAAAGGCATCTTGTTATATGCAGGGGTTTCAGGGCAATGTTCATAATCAGGTTTCTATGGTCAAGGCGGTAAGCAATGTGGGATAGAAGCCTAGTTGGTGCATTTTCCTGTAGAGCCTGACCCACCACACGTTACAAGACTCCCTCAAGCACTGTGTGCCAGTTGAACTCCTTGTATGTCATGAAGCAAATACCAAACTCCCAGTGTAGCAGCAAGAAACACCACGAAAAGTGGAGGATGACCAAATGGCTTCAAAGTCCACACGGGGAGTCACATTGCCCGAAGTGGCCACAGTTTACCTACAAAGAGAGACTTCAGCACTGGTGCCTCATGTTCATTGGAAAATAAGAAACCATGTCCTCTAGGTCACATAGATGCAGACCCAGCTTTGATGGTCTCACAACAAAGGTAGGTAAAGCTCCTGACAAAAACATATATTTCAAGTGCACAACCTCAGGGGCAGTTTCTCAAGAAGTCTTTAGTCCAGCAGAGCTCCATGTTTGTGAAGTGTTTACCCTGTTCCTTACTTTTGGAAACTCATCAACCACTTGCAAAGTTGTGAAATCATGAGCATATTCAATTCCAGATATGTACTCACAGATTTTTTACCTCTTTTTATATAATTGTGAATTACTTAAGGTGAGGGTAAGTCAAGGCATTGTTCAGGATGAGAGTGGAAAGATTTTTTGTATCACAATTTTGCATACACTTTGGATTAATTTTCCTAGTTGAACAACATTATACATAAATCCATGTTCAGTATAATAAATATTTTTGCATCCGTGGATGATATATATTTCACAATGAATTTCAATTGGCATACATATTGCTACTTTTTAATGTCTTTGTTTTTTTTTGTATATATATATATATATATATATATATATATATATATATATATATCCTATCCAGATTTTTCAAAATATATGTGTTTTATTATACACTCTCTAAATTCTATTATGTTCATATATGTGGATGTATAATCAACTTTTCACAAGATTATACTCAGAAATATTCATCCACCTGAAATACATATTTGTTTCCTAATACAGACAACTAACTTCAGTGAACGATGCATACAAATCCTAATATTTCTACAGTAACTGACTCAGTTTTACATCAATGCAAGTAGATTCCTATGGGGCATGACATGTATTTTGACGTTCATTTTTATTCAAGACTTGTACGTTGCTATTTCTTCAGTTTATGCACATCATATGATATATATTTCATCCACAAGTTAGCATATTTATAGGCATTTGTTTCACTTTCAATCACTTCCTGCTTCAGAACAAATGTATTCCTCAATGTTTCTTGACTGGTCGTTTCATGAGACTACTTTCTAAACACATGATTTTTGAATTACATAATCACTTTTGAAGCAAAAATCACACCCTTCATGATAAACCATAACCATAATATTACCATTAGATGTATAACTAGTTGGAATGAATGATAGTATTTCAATATAAGATTTCTTATATAGTTTTAGATATCAATTCAATCCATTATTTTATGTAGAACTAGTTATATTATTAATTCACAGTGTGGTCTACTCATGCATTTTCCCTAGATTCATATACACAGGGTACATCTCTTTGTACCCCCAATACTAATTTATACATCTTCAAAATATTGCTTCAAAAAATGGTGGAAGAATTACTCATGTAACCTGATCTACATATATATTTTATCACAGTGATATTCTGGACACAAAACGCAAGGCTCACACTTATGTTTGTACCATAGCCTAAATGGAAATTGAACATGTATTACTATAAACATCCATGTCCAGGTTGTCTAATGCTCAATATCAATCCTATTGGTGACTACATATTTGTTTCTTCCTATGATTATATATTCAAACTCAACCCTGTTGGAAATGTCTAATCCTATCACTCACATTATACTTTGCCTTATTTCCTAATGTGTCTATTGATATCTGTTTTCCTACATATTTTCCCCTGTTCATCATGTGACTGACTCTTCTCATGTGCTGACATTTACGTTCACTCTCTAACCAAAAACCTATTACTAATGAAATTTGTTCCAAAACCTATACTCACTCTTCTTCCTAAACCTACTGACTATCCCAGTTTGAGTGGATGTTCTCTTCTACATTCAATCATCCAAGGTACAAGGTCTTTTGATATTCGATATCGAATTATGTGAGACAACTGTTCAGAATGTAATTCAAAGCTAAGTATCCAAATCAAGGGCAAAATGCCCTTCTGGGCTTCAAGTCTTACCTAGATTTCTGTTTTCATACTTATATTTCACCAATATATTCTTATAAATATTGCATGTTCCAATACCATTATTCATCTCACAGAATGATTCCTAACCCAAATGGAACATGTTATTAACCCTAAGAATGCACCGTTCCCTCAATCTAATTTTACAGAAGAACAGGGACAGAGTTTGACTTACAATACAGAAATGTAGGTGATCTTCCACCTGCTGAGAACCTCAAAGGTCCATGTAGAAATGATCCCTGGAGAAGATGTAGGCAGCTATGAAAGACCTGAGAGAGCAAAAGTCATCTTCCATGGCAAACATCCTGGTCAGGATGAAAGGATATGTCGGAATCAGCCTCTCTCTTCTTAATGTAGAGAAGATGGACCAAACCAGGCCTGTGTGGAGAGCTGTTCCAGGAGCCTATGGTTGATCTACCATTATAACTTGTGAAAATTTCAAAGGAAGTAGGGGAAGCCTCCGTTTCATTGGTCAATTGAAAGCAACTGTGAGGACAAAGTGTTTGCCAAGGCAGTGACCTCATTCAGTTCCTTAAAGAAATGACCACACCTCACACTTTTGGTGATGGAACACTGTGAACTTTTGATCCAGGAAGCCAGGAACCCAGAGTCAGTCCCAGTCCCAGTCCCATTGGGCTCGCTTGTTTTGATTGAACAAGGACAGAGACATTATTTTTTGGTCCTACTGTTGTGAGGATGACCAAATGCCAGGAAAGCTCTGAAAACTGGCCTTTCCAGAGAAAGCAGGTAGTGGCTCATCGCGGACTCCTGACAACTTCACAGAGTTGGCTAAGGAGACCAGATCTGAGACAGGACAGGCCATGTTGGGGGAATATATTATGGCCCACGAGTCAGACCAACCTCTGGATAGTCACAGACCTACTTGGGGGAAGGAGGTGCCTTTGTGGTTGTGGGTGTGAGTTTTTGGTTTTGTCTCATGTTCTGAGAATAGATAGGAAAGGCATTTTGTTTGGTTTGGTATGGACTGTTTCTAGTAAGTCATGTGACAAGGCGAGTGTTTCTATGTCTGTGTGTCCCACTGTGTCCGTGGTTGTAGACATTAGAAAAAAGAATGCATCAATGGATGTGTCCTGTCTAGTAGAAAGCTTCCCAGTATTCATCCTGCCCAATTTATGATTAGGCAGAAGATTGCCTTATGGATGGGCAACACCTGCTATCTTCCTAATTTCCTATTTTCTTCCTGAATTCTGGCCACACTCCAGAATAGGCTCATGGTTTTGAGTAAAAGATATGTACCACCTCCAAGCTCTGTGATATGGCCGTGTACTGGATAGCTGAAGGGACTGGCGAGCACCTCAGAAAACTCAGATATCAGTTAGACCAGAAAAGTCACAGTGGAGAAACCCTGCTTTGGGCCTTTTGCTTACCTATTTTTCTTTTGCCCTGAATGTCAGGAAGGTCTTTGCCTCCAGCCACCCCTTTGTGAAGCCCTAAGAAACAGTTTTCAAATGGAAATGAATGGGCATCACCTGTGGCTCTTTGCTTAATTGCTTTGGAAAGGGATGTGTCGGAATCAGCCTCCTGGCCCTGTGTGAGGCTGTGGCTTAGATTATCAGCACCTGATGAATCTAAAGAAAGATCCCATGTGTGCATCCAAAATCAAAGGGCAAAAATTGCAGTCATTGTGGATGAAGTCTCTAGCTTTCCTCTGCAAGGTTTCTCACTTCAATCAAGTGAGAATAGGGATCCTTTGGGTCAAAAGAATTCTCCAAATCCCTGCAAAAGCTTGCCCATGTGTGCTTGGATTTTCTCATGACTCCAAATCACATAAAGAATCTAAACCCCACAGTCAGAAAGCCTCAAATTGTAGAAGTGGAAAAGTATTAATGGCAGACCTATTTGATTACTCCTGTTTAACATGAAGGGTGTCCAGGCCACTGAGATTTTAGGCAAATGAGGGACAAGGGAGCTTATTTTGGACACTGTCTTTGACTGCGCCCCTAATGGAAAACTCCAGCCAAAGGTTATGAAGAAGATGAGGGCCGTGTGGGAGTGTTTTGGTTTTAATTGTGGTCATTTGTGTGGCAGTTGGAAGAGATTATTGGGTCCACCTGGGCTTGAACTCTGGTGTGATTCCCCTTAGAGACTGAGTTCTGGAACAGACCTCAGAGAAGTATTGCCTTCAATTGTTTTGGGATTTTAGGAGACCACACATGAGAGTGACCATTGGAAACTGAGATCTAGGCCCAGATTGACTTTCCACAGATCACTGGGAATCTCAGTGAGGAAATCACATTATTTTATTCTGAAAGACTTGGCAGCCATAGTTGAGAGTCAAAAAACACATGGACCTCACATTGTAGAACTCAATAGGCCTGGCTTCATGCGACCTTTTGGCCACTCTTTGGGAAGCCTTGCCCTTGAGAGTTCCCCGGAGCTTTCATTGAAATGAGCTTCCTCACCATTTAACAGGTCCTGAATATATTGAAACCCACAGTGCCTCCAACATCATCCTTGAAAAATGGCTAAACAGATACCATGAAATTTATGAAATTCCCAAGACCAGGTGGCACTGGAGAACCTTTGGTTGTCCTGATGCTGATCTTGAGTACACCAGACAGTGCCTGGATTCACTAGGTTTCATGAAAATTGTGTTGAATAGAGATGCCAGTACGTTGGAGCCTGCTGAATAGTGGGCCTAGAACAGTGCTTGGCAGGTGTGTGATAAAACATGTGGTGGGGCAATGTGGATCTGCATTTGGCTTCCAAATGGCTTGTTACTGACATGGTGCAGCCAGTAGATACTTCTGTGTAAAGGTATCTTGTTATATGGAGAGCTTTCAGGGCAATGTTCAGAATCAGGTTGCTATGGTCAAGGGGGCAAGCTATGTGGGATAGAAGCCTGGTTGGTGCATTCTCCTGCAGACCCTGACCCACCACTCATCACAGAACTCCCTCCAGCACTGTGACACAGTTGAACTCCTTGTATTTCGTGAAGCAAATACCAAATCCCCAATGAAGCAGCAACAAACACCACGAAAATTGGAGGATAACCAAATGGCTTCACAGCCCACACTGGGAGACACTTAGCCCCCAGTGTCCACAGGTTACCTACAAAGTGAGAATTCAGCACCGCTGCCTCATTTTCATTAGAAAATAAGAAACCGTGACCTCCAGGTCACATAGATGCAGACCCAAGTTTGATGGTCTCACTACAAAGGAAGCTAAAGCTTGTGACAACAAGATATATTTCAAGTGCCCAAATTCAGAGGCAGTTTCTCAAGAAGTATTTAGTCCAACAGAACTCCATGTTTGTGGAGTGTTCACCCTGTCCCTTACTTTTGCAAACTCCTCTACCACCTCCAAGGTTTCAAAATCCTGAGCCTATTCCATTCAAGATGTGTTTTCACTGATTTTCTAACTCTTCTCCTCTAATGATGTTTTAGTTGGAGCGAAGGTACTGTCAAGGCATTGTTCTGGATAAGAGTGGAAACATTTTTGTGTAGCACATGTTTACATACACATTGTATTCATTTTCCAATTTTCCATTCGAAATACTGAATCCCTGACACTAACCCCTACCCTACTATATTCTGACTACTAATACTAATATGATGGAGAAAAATAACCCAAACAGAATGAAAATACAACCATTTCAGAGGAGGCATGGTGTATAGTTGGACTTACCTTTTGCATTATATAGGGTAGGATTTATAAATCTAGTCAATTTTTTGTTGAAATAGTTCTCCATGTTTTTTTTAAAGTTAACCACCTATGAATTCCTTTCTCCCTTTCTCTGTAGCCTATTCACCACCTGTATTTTTATATGCACAGATAGAATCCTACCTGGTACCACACGTACATTCTTGTGAGGTGGCTGACTTGGCAGATACAAATTGTAAGGGATCACTACTCTTAAACGATGTTGGAACCGAAAATTTAAATTATGGGTGATCTTCCTACTTGAACAATATTATTCATAAATCCATGTTCAGTAAAATAAATATTTCTCTATCTGTCGATGATATATATTTCATTATAAATTTCAATTGGCATATATATTGCTGTTTTTAATGTGTGTGTGTGTGTGTGTGTATATATATATATATATATATATATATATATATATATATACTCTCCAGATTTTTCAACAAATGAAATATGTGTCTTATTTTACACTCATCAAATTCATTCATATTCATGTATGTGGATTTATAATCAACTTTTCACAAGATTATTCTTAGAAATATTCATTCACCTGAAATACATATTTGTTTCCTAGTACTGAAAACTAATTTCAGTGAATGGTGCATAAGAATCCTAATATTTCTACAGTAACTGACCCAGTTTAATATTAATGCAAGTAGATTCCAATCGGACATGATGTGTATTTTGACGTTCATTTTTATTCAACAATGGTAGATTAGTATTTCTTCAATTAATGCACATCATAGGATATAAATTTCATCCACAAGTTAGGAAATTTATAGGCATTTGTTTCACTATCAATCACTTTCTGCTTCAGAACACATGTATTTCTCCATGTTTCTTGACTGGTCTTTAAATGAGAAAAGGGATGGACAAGGCAAGGAAAGGCACCTAAGATAGCACCGAATACAGGGAAACAGTCCTATTTGGTTGCAACCAGATTTAAAGGGCATTGCTTCTGTTGTAATCAGTTACTTCCCTGAACCCCAAGTTTAGGTTGTTTCAGAATTTTGTACCCAACATGTAAGGGAGCGGCTCAGAAGTTCACAGTCTGCAGAAGTTCAGAGAAAGCAGTTTTTGTTTCTGTTTTTTTTTTCTCTGTTCTGGGCAAGTTAACATTTTAAGGACACCTGGGAGGGGGAGAGCTTTTTTCTTCTCTTTCTTTTTTCTCCCTGCCAGCTGTTACCATGGAGTTCAGTTGGTAACTTCTTTATCTTAGAAATGTAGCCATTTTTGGGAAGCCTCAATTTGAGGCCAGAGGCCTTGTTCACATATTGCCAGCATTGTGACTGACTCTATCCAAACACATTATTTTGGATTTCCATAATCGCTTTTGAAGCAAAACTAACATATCTTCATGATAAACCATAACCATAATATTAATATTAGATGTATAACTGGTTAGAATGAATGATTGTAAATCAATATAAGATTTCTTATATATTTTCAAATATCAATTCAATCCATAATTTAAAGTGGAAACAGTTATATTATTTATTCACTGTATGGTCTATTCATGCATTATCTCTATATTCATGGACACAGTGTACACCTCTTTGTACACCCAATACCCATTTATATGCCTTCAATATATTGCTCCCAGAAATGGTGGAAGAAATACTTGTGTCACCAGATCTACATATATATTTTATCACAGTAAAATTCTGGACACAAATGCAAAGGTCACACTTAGATTGTACCAAAGCCTAAATAGAAAGTGAGCATGGTTTACAAAAATCATCCATGTCAAGGTTGCCTTATGCTCTCAAATGTCAATCCTATTGGTGACTACATATTTGTTTCTTCCTAAGATTATATATTCAAACTCACCCTGTTGAAAATGTCTAATTGTATCACTCACTTTATACTTTGCCTGATTTAGTAATGTCTTTATTGATATCTGCTTTCCTACATATTTTCCTCAGTTCATTATTGTGACTGTTCTCATGTGCTGACATTTATATTCACTCTCTAACAGAACCCCTATTGCTAAAGAACTTTTGTTCCAAATCCTATACTCAGTCTTCTTCCCAAACCTACCGACTATCTTCTTAGTCCTACTGGCTATCCCTTTTTGACTGGATTTTCTCTTATACATTCAATCATTCAAGTAATGTTCGTGCGAGCATCAGAGGTAGAGACCACGAAGAGACTGTCTCATGCAACAGCAAAAGGTTTATTGGAGGTCAAGCATGCTGGGGCTCAGAGCTCACAGAAATATAGCAGAGAGCCCTGAGAACAGCTTAAGCAGAGCTTATATTCTTTCCTTGGAAAGGGCAGGGACGGAAGTTTATTGATGGGTCATGGTGAGTGGGCGGTTTGCATGTAAACGGGTGAGGGAATACATTCTGCAATTTGGCAGTTGGGGACAGCACATTCTGGGAACAAAATTAGCAAACAGTTCTCAATATTTCAACAGTGTTTTGTTAAGCATACAGAAAAATAGGAAGTTACAAGTACCTATTTTGTTAACCTTTCATTCCCCACTTCTTCTTCTGGCTACTTATAATTATAAAAGTGATCAAGGCTGGTGTCACATTCTATGTCTGCAAGTGGGTTATTACCATAAGTTTAACTTGTCCAATTTGAGCTTGGAGAAAAAAAATTACACGTTTTAGCAAACAGGGTTTTATACTTTGCAGTAATATGAGGATTATTATTGGACCGGCCATGGTTGATAAAAACGTAGTTAACCAGAGGGAATGTATGGATCAGAATCAAACCACCCTTTTTGGGCCTCTCTCAGTGACGCTCTTCAAGGTGTCTTTTTAATTTACTCATAGATTTTTTTTTTACAACTCCAGTATGGTCGGCATAAAAACAATATTTTTCCCTCAATGCAGCACAAAGGCCCCCTTCTCTCATGAATGGGCGGTCCACCCCTCGACTGTTCTGTAAAACAACTTCAGACAGAGAGGATAAATATTCCTGCAAAGCTGTGATGGAGGTTTCTACTATCTTTAAGTTTTGTTCTATTGCTGCTACTAATTGGGTCATTTGTTGTGTCCCATGGACTAGGGCAGGGGTTTCTGTGCCCACCCCTGCAGCAACACCTATTCCTAATAGGATGGCTAAAGTTAGGGATATATGTTCCCAGCGGAACCGTGTTGTATGCCCGCCTGTTTGAATTTCAAATGAACCTGCATCATTATAGAGCACTCTGGGAAACATCTGCACCATTACACAATTAATCACATCTGTTGACCATTTCATGAAAACATAAACAATGTTTAAGTATATAGAATTATACTGTTGTAGGGACAGACAAGGCAAGGCACCTAAGATAGCACCGAAAACAGGGAAACAGTGCTATTTGGTTGCAACCGGATTCAGAGTGCATTGCTTCTGTTGTAATCAATTAATGCCCTGAACCCCAAGTTTAGGTAGTTTCAGAATTTTGTACCCAACATGAAAGAAAAGGGGCTCAGAAGTTCACAGTCGGCAGAACTTCACAAAAAGATTTTTTTTTTCTGTTATTTCCTCTGTTCTGGGCAAGTTAACTTTTCAAGGACACCTGGGAGGGGGAGAGATTTTTCTTCCTTTTCTTTTATCCTCCTTCAGCTGTTACCATGAAGCCCAGTTGGTATTTTTTATTTTAGAAATGTAGCCATCTCTGTGAAGCCCCAGCTCAAGGCCAGAGGCCTTGTTCACATATTGTGTGAAAAACTATTAAGGGGTTGTCTAGCTTAGAAGTGCTGATTTTTCCAAGCAGTGGCCAAGTATAACAGGGCAACAGAAAAAGAGCAAGTTTATCTACACTGAACTCTTTTATAGGGACTCTTTTGCTGAAAGTTCTAAAGTCATCCATGGTGAAGACTTCTGGAGAAGTTCAGTTAAGATTTTTCTGTGGGCCTGGTATAGAGGGGAAAGACGGGGAAGGCGAGGAATGAGAGCAGCTCCGGGGATCTGAGAATGAGAAAAGAGAGATGTAAAAGCATAATGGAAAAGGGGTTTGGGATTTTCCTAGGAACAAAATCTTGAGCAGTAGAACAGGTAGAACAGAGGGGAAGACGGGAGTGAGTATCCCAGAAAGCCTGGGAGGGATTTTAAATTCTTAGTAACCTGTTTTCAGTGATGACAAAGCAACTTTAAAGGCCATTTTTATTACATCTTGGATAGGGGTCTGAGGGCTCTTCTCAGCTGGTTTGAGCTTTGGGTTACCTGGTAAGAGCACCTGGGGAGACCGGGTGTAGGCACTGACAGGAGAAGAGAGGAGTGAGTGTTTAGAGGGGTACCTCAGTACCTGCTACCTCAGCAAGGGAGCAATGATCTGAGAACTGGCAGAGGTTTGGGTTTTTGATCTAGTAACTGGAGGAGAGAAATCAGGTTGCTGAGGTGGGACTGAGAGTAGAGAGTCTGGAGCAGAAGCCTGAGGGTGAGGATCTATTGGAGATGCATAGTTCAGGAAGTGAGCGAAGGAGGTAAAAGGCCTCCACATAGGGGAATTTCCTTTCATCCTCTTGAGCACTTGCAGAAGTTAAAAAGGTAACACAGAATTTGAGGATCTAGAGACTCCTCTGGGGGCCATCAGTTTTGGTTGTCTAATTGGTAATATGGCCAATGCTGTGTACTGAATTTGATGAGGATTTTGCGTTCCACCAGGCTGCCCCTGTATGCTCAAATCCCCATCACTTACAGAAGAAGTTGGCTTTCCCTCCACACAGCCATGGCTGTTTGTGGCTTTGATAGTCTGCTGGGCAAACATACTAATCTAGTCTAGCCAACCTGCATCTGGCTCACGTGTCCCTAAATCCCTAATGTTTGTTTCCATTATCTATGGTATGGAAGGGATTTAATTGAATTTTAGTGGGATTTTCATCAGCGATATCCTAATAGGAAAGACTTATAGCCAGCTGACAAATGTCTGGGTGGAGAGCTAGCCACCAGGTCCCTAAGGGAGCTGTATACGAGTTAGAGCATACTTCTTGTCTAGTAGGATTTGTGATAAGCCATCGCTGCTGAACGGGCTGATGAGCGTTAGGTGTACTGGTGGCCAAGGGGAGAGTGTACAGCCTTATCCACATAGCGAATATGCAATTTGAAATGGTTACCAGTCTTTCCCAGTTTCCAGAAAGAAACTGGTAAGAGGCGCAGGCTTGAGATGAGAGGCATGGATCCAGGAAGTGTTTCCGTCTACTTTTACCGCTGTAGGTGTTATAATTAGCACCTGGTTTGGTCCTTTCAAGCAGGGTTCCAGGGATGACACCTGATGTTGTCTTATGTAGATGAAGTCCCTTACTTGATATCAATGTGGAGTCCCCTTGTCCCCAGGTTGCAAGGCAGTTGTCAGCTGTTTTCACCGGTATCATTGAGTTCTTTCAAGAGATTTAATTCTGTCAAGCAAGGGGGTGTGGAAGGCATCGTTAGGTCTTAGAGTTGGGGTTACATGCCTTACTGGAGGAGGTGCACCATAGAGAAATTCATAGGGGGTGAGTTTACACAAAGAAACAGAGGGAGTATTTCTTGCATGAAACAGTGGATAAGGCAGGGGCATAGTCTAATATTTTATGCCGGTCTCTAAGCTTAATTTCGTTAAGGTCTCTTTAATGGTTCAATTTATTTTTTTTTCCTGTCCTGAGCTCTGGGGTCTAGAAGCACAATGTAACTTCCAATTAATCCCCTGGGTCCTGGCTAAGCCCTCACTTACCCGGGCCATGAACACCGTTCAATTATCAGACCCTATTACCTTAGGTAGGCCTTGTCTTGAAAAAATATCTTAATATCTTTCAGGATCTTCTTGACCACCGTTTGAGCCGGTTTTTTTTTTTTTTTTTTTTGTGAGAAAGGATTCAATCAATCCTGAAAATTTATCTACAAAGACTAGGAGATATTTAAGTCTATACCTTGCTGGCTTAATTTCAGTAAAGTCTACTTCCCAGAATTGTCCTGGTCTGGTTCATTGTAGGTGCTTTCCTGCAGGAAGCTTGGAAGGGTAAGCATTAACCAATTGACAGAACCGACAGGCTTTTGTTACCTGTTCAGTTATTTTTTTTCACTGTGAGTAAGTTAGTCGAAATCTCTGTTCCTGATCTTTCAGGAATGCCTGCAGTTTCTTTGAACCAAGGTGAGTAAGTTGATGTACATTTTTAACGTAGTGTAGGGCTTTCTGAAATTGCAGGCTGGGCTCAGTGAAGTTGAGGAGTTCAGTGTCAGTGTTCTTAAATGTTATCAAAAGCTTGCTGGTGCTCAAGGGTCCATTGGAATTGGGCATCCTTATTTAACAACGGGTATAAAGAAGCAGCTAAGAACACAAACCCAGGTATCCATAACCTGAAAAGGCAGCAGTCCCAACAAACTCTCTGTGTTGTCTCCTGTTAGATGGAGGTGGTATCTGCACAACGGTTTGTTTCCTGGGCTCAGTGAGCCATCATTTCCGCCCCTAAGGGAATAACCCAGGAAGATTACTTCTTGCTGGCAAATTTGGGCCTTTTTGGCAGAAGCTCTATACCCGAGTTGAGCAAGCTCGGATAATAGTGCTTGGGTCCCAGACTCACAGTTTTCCTTGTTGTTAGCTGCCAGTAGCAGGACATCCACATATTGAAGCAGGGTGACTTTGGGGTGCGTAATTCTGAAGTTGTTGAGATCTCTGTGGAGGGCTTCATCAAAGAGACTGGGGGAGGTTTTGAACAACTGTGGGAGTCTAGTCCAAGTTAGTTGACCAGAAGTTCCGTTATCTGGGTCTACCCACTCGAAAGCAAACAGCAACTGACTATCTTTATGCAGAGGCAAGCAAAAGAAAGCATCTTTTAAGTACAGAACAGTATACCATTTTCACTCAGCAACAGCAAAGTGTTTATTGGGGTTCCAGCATGCTGGGGCTCAGAGCTCACTTGACTAGAGCAGAGAGCCCTGAGAACAACTTAAACAGAGCTTATATAATTTTTTGGAGTGGGCAGGGAGGGAAATTAATTGATGGGTCAGGGCAAGTGGGCAGTTTTTGTGCAATCGGGTGAGGGAGTACACTCTGCAGTTTGGCAGTTGGGGACAGCACATTTTGGGAACAAAATTAGCAAACAGTTCTCAAGATTTCAACAGTGTTTTGTTAAGCATAAAGAAAAACAGGAAGTGACAAATACCTATTTTATTAACCTTTCACCAAAGCAAAATGAAAAGTGAGCATGGATTACTAAAAACAACCATGTCCTGGTTGCCTAATGCTCTCAAATGTCAATCCTATTGGTGACTACATATTTCTTTCTTCCTAAGATTATATATTCCACCTCAACCATATTGAAAATGCCTAATCCTATCACTCACATTATACTTTGTCTGATTTCCTAATGTCTCTATTAATATCTGCTTTCCTACATATTTTTCCCCAATTCATCATTGTGACTGACTCTTTATATGTGTTCATATTTACTTTCACTCTCTACCCGAAACCCTATTGCTAATGAACCTTTTGTCCAAATCCTATACTCACTCTTTTTTCTAAACATACTGACCATCTTCCTATTCCTACCGACTATTCCTTTTTGACTGGATGTTCTCTTGAACATTCAATCATCCAAGGTACAAGGTCCTATGCCATTGCATATTGATTTATCTGAGACATCTGTGCAGAACATAATTCAAAGCTAAGTATACCACTAAAGGGCCCAATGTCCTTCTGGCTTCAAATCGTACCTAGAATTTTGGTTTCATACTTATATTTCACCTATATATTCTTTTGAATATCGCAGGTACCCAATACCATTATTTGTCCAGCAGAATAATTCCTAACCCAAATAGAATATGTTATTAACCCTAACCATACACTGTTCCTCAATCTAACTTTGCAGAAGAGCAGGGACAGAGTTGGTCTTACAATACAGGAATGTACGGGATCTTCCACCTGCTGAGAACCTCAAAGGTTGATGCAGAAATGATCCCTGGAGAAGATTTAGGCAGCTATGAAGGGCCTGAGAGAGCAAAAGTCATCTTCCAAGGCAAACAACCTAGTCAGGATGAAGGGATGTATCTGAATCAGCCTCTCTCCTCTTGATATAAAGAAGATGGACCAAACCAACCCTGTGTGGATAGCTTCTCCTGGGTGCCTATGGTTGATATACAATTCTAACTTCTGAAAGTGTCACAGGAAGTAGTGGCAGCGTCCATCTCAAGGGACCCTTGAATGCAACTGTTAGGACAAAGTGGTTGCCAAGGCAGTGACCTCATTCCGTTCTTGAAGGAATTGACCTACCTCACTTCTTGGGGGATGGAAGTCTCTGAACTTGGGATCCAGGAAGCCAGGCACAAAGAGCCAGTACCCGTCCCATTCCCAGTAGGCTCACTTGTTTGGATTTAACAAGGACAGAGTCTGTCTTTCTTGGTACCTAAAGATTTGAGGATGGCCAAATTCAAGTAGACCTCTGAAAATGGGCCTTTCCTGAGACAGCAGGTAGTGGTCATCACAGGCTCCTGACAACTTCACAGAGTTGGACAAGGAGAACAGATCTGAGACAGGACAGGCCATTTTGGGGAAACATAGTATGGCCCACCAGTCAGAGGACACTTCGGATAGTCACAGACTTACTTGGGGGAAGGAGGTGACTTTTTGAGTGTGGTTGTGAGTTTGTGGTTTTGTCTCATGTTCTGAGAATAGGTAGGAAAGGCTGTTTGTTTGGATTGGAGTGAACTGTTTCTAGAAAGTCCTTTGACAAGGTGAGTGTTTCTAGGTCTGTGTATCCCAGTGTGTCTGTGGTTGTAGACATTAGAAAAGAGCATGCATCCATAGATGTGTCCTGTCTAGTAGAAAGCTTCCCAGCATTCATTCTTCCCAATTTATGAATGGACTGTGGCTCGCCTTATAGAAAGGCAACACCTACAACCTTCTTAATTTCCTGTTTTCTTCCTGAATTTTGGCCACTCTCCAGAATAGGCTCATATTTTTGTGTCAAAGATATGTACCACCTCCAAGCTCTGTGACATGGCCATGTACTGGTTAGCTGAAGGGAATGGCGAGCATCTCAGAAAACTCAGATATCAGTGTGACCAGGAAAGTCTCAGTGGAGAAACCATGCTTTGGGCCTTTTGCTAACCTATTGTTCTGTTGTCCTGAGTGTCAGGAAGGTCTTTGCCTCAGGCCACCCTTTGTGAAGCCTGAAGAAAACAGTTTTAAAATGGAAATAAATGGGCATCACCTGTGGCTCTTTGCTTAATTACTTTGGAAAGGGATGTGTCTGAATCAGCCTCTTGGCCCTTTGTGAAGCTATGGCTTAGATTCTCAGTGCCTGATGGATCTAAAGAAAGATCCAATGTGTGCATCCAAAACCAAAATGGCAAAAATATCAGTCATTGTGGATGAAGTCTCTCACCTTCCTCTGTTATTTTCCTGATGTCCATCAAGTGAGAATAGTGATCTTTTGTGTCAAATGAGTTCTTCCAATCCCTGCAGAGGTGCTTCAGTTTTCTCATGACTCCAAATCACATAAGGAATCTATACCTGACAGTCAGTAGGCATCAAATTGGAGAACCAGAGCAGTATTAACGGCAGACCTATGTGATCAATTCTGGTTCACTGGAAGGGTGTCCAGGCTACCCTGAGGTTAGGCAAATGAGGGGCAAGTGAGCTTATTTTGGACACTCTCTTGGACTGCGCCATTCATGGAAACCTCCAGCCAGACGTTATGATGAGTGTATATATGAAAAAAGATGAGGGCCTTGGGGGAGTGTTTTGGTTTTAATTGTGGTCATTTGTGTGGCGGTTGGAAGAGATGACTGGGTCCATCTGGGCTTGAACTCTGGTGTGATTCTGCTCAGAGACTAAGTTCTGTAACTGACCTCAGAGAAGTAATTGCTTTGGAAAGGGATGTGTCTTAATCAGCCTCTTGACCCTGTGTGAGGCTGTGGCTTAGAATATCAGCACAAAATGGATCTAAAAAAGATCCCATGCATGCATCCAAAACCAAAATGGCAAAAAGAGCAGCCATTGTGGATGAAGTCTCTGGCCTTCCTTTGTAAAGTTCAGAAAGAATAAAAGAAATTGAAATTGAAACGTAAAGAACCAGGTTTTGTAAAGTTTACAAGCTGCACTGAGAACCTGAAATTCCTGAGTCAGTAAAGACAATTCTTTGATGTGTCCATTAGATGTGAGTTGAAATCTTCCCAGACGACCTTGTTACTTAACAACCCCTTCCCAGAAACCGTGCAGCTCAGCACATATACATCTCAGGGCTTCAACCAATCAGTTTAAATGTCTACCCCTTCACAGGGCTGACCAATCACCCCCTCCCCGACCTGTTCCCGCCAATGAATGTGCTAATCATGTTTTGGAGTTGTTATTTGATTTTCCCAGGGTACATGGTAATTTGCTAAAGGAGGCTATGATGTATGTAAAGTCCCTGCCCTCTCTAAAGAATGTATATAAACTCTGCTCAAATTGTTCTCTGGGCTCTTTGTTGTTTGCTTTTCTGATGTGAGCTCTGAGCCCCAGCATGCTGGACCCCCAATAAACCCTTTTCTGTTTCATGAGAAAGTCTCTTGGTGGTGTTTTTCTCCGACCTTCGCCCCACCTTTTCATCTGGAGGCCCCAGGTGAGATATTCGGCAGCAGCGGACAAAAGACGCCAACTGACTTCTCTTAGGGTAAGTAAGGCGCCTGTTTCTTGTTTTGGGTTTCCGTTTAAGGCATGGCAAAGTTGCTGTGGGTGAGGGCATTAGGTCTCTCCTATGTTGGCTGACAGAAGTGTCACAGAGCCAAAGGTCACGTCCCTGGGGGCACTCCAGAGGACTAGGGAAATCAAGGAATAGTAGTTTCCTCAACTGGGTTATATTTTGCTTCAGGATTCGGTTTTCCAGCCCAAAAGGTTTTGCCAGCTACTCAGTTTTGTTCATTGTCCTGAACTCAGGTTGAGTTTACTGTCTGTATTTATTGTCTAACCCATCAGGTTTTGCCAGTTACTCAGTTCTAATCGTTGTCTTGGACTCATGGTAAACGTTTACTGTTTGTCATTGTGTGTGTCGAGTTTGTGTCTTCACTGTCCCTGTTTGAGTAACTTCCATTATGGGACAAAGCACTTCTATGCCTCTGTCCCTGACCCTTGATCATTGGACTGATGTCCGCTCAAGGGCCCAGAATCTTTCTTTTTCAGTATAACGCCAGAGCTGGCAGACTCTCTGAGCTTCAGAATGGCCCATCCTGGGAGTCGGATGGCCACCAGAAGGATCCTTCCACTTCCCTCTAATCCGAAAAGTCAGAGATATTGTCTTTTAGTTGGGGCCACGTGGCCACCCAGATCAACAGACATATACCCCTTCCCTCATGATTATATCATTCAAACCTTCCACAACTCCCGCTCTCCCCACCATTCTCCCTGAGTCACAAGACTGGATACTCTTCCCCCTCCTCATTCTCTACCCTCGCTCCCCAACCCCCAACATGTTCCAGATGATCCTCCCGCCACTGACTCAGCCTCTCAACTGCTAGAGGCAATTGGGCCAGACTCAAGCCCTCCAGGGGACTTCCCTGCAGCAGCAGCAGCCCCTCCTCCCCTGGAGGAAGCAGGGCCACCTAAAGGAACCCGGCGGTGATGGATAATAGAAAACTCAGAATCCCCTGTGATGCTCCCTCTCCGTCCCTACGGGCCAATGAACCGTCCCAACTGGGAACCCAACAACTTTGAAGGTAGGTAGCATCTGTCCACTTATCGCCGGGCTCTAATAGCGGGTATAGCGGGTCACCAAGCGACCGCCAGAGGGCCGACTAATTTGGCCAATGTAAGAGAGATTATCCAAGGGCCTAATGAGTCTCCCTGTATGTCTCAGGAGAGAATTATGGAAGCATAAAGGAAATATACTTCTTTTGATCCTCAGGCAGAGGACCAAAAGGCATCTGTTGCAATGGCCTTTATCGAGCAGGCTGCCCTAGATATTAAGAGAAAGTTACAATGTCTAGATGGATTACAAGATATGATGTTAAGAGATTTAGTCAGAGAACCTGAGACAGTATATTATAAGAGAGAAATTGAGGAGGAGAAGGAACAGAGGAGAGAGAAGGAAAGGGAACAAAAGAAGGATGAAAGGAGCAAAAGGCAGACTAAAGCATTGGCTAAGGTTTTGTTCACAGAAAAAAATACTCCAGAAGGTTAAATGCAGGGAGACAGAAAGGGATACCTGGGCCCAAGCCAAAGGCTGCCCCTGGCATCAGATCAATGTGCCTACTGAAAAGAAAAAGGACACTGAGCCAAAGAGTGGCCCAAAAAGGAGCAGCCACACGAGCCCGCCATGCTGACTCTAGAAGAGGACTAAGAAAGTCGGGGCTTGGATCCCCTCCCCGATCTCAGGGTAACATTTGAAGTGGAGGGGATTCCAGTGAACTTTGAAATGGATACAGGAGCAGTATACTCAGCCCTTAAGACCCCACTGGGCCCCCTATAAATAAATAAATGGTCCCTAGTTCAAGGGGCTAATGGCAGTAGATATCAGGCTTGGACAAAAAAGAGGATTATGAACCTAGTAAATGGAAAAGTCCACACTCTTTTCTAGTAATCCCAGAATGTCCAGCCCCATTGATGAGCAGGGATCTGCTTACCAAACTCTGGTCTAGAATAACCTTTATCCCTGATGGTCCCCAAGTGGAGTTTCTAAAGCCTTCAGTAAAAGCTCCCATAGTCATGGCTTTGACTATGTCCGTAGAAGGTGAACATCACTCTTCGTGTCCCCTAGGACTGATCAACAAAGCAAACTCGCACAAAAATGGATAAAAGATTATCCTAATGTCTGGGCAGAAACTGCTGGGTTAGGTCTAGCCCTTAAACAACCTCCAATAGCAGTATAATTAAAAGCCTCTGCCTCTCCAATCAGTGTTAAACAATATCCCCTAAGCAAAGAAGCTAAGGATGGGATAAGGCCCCATATTCAGAAATACCTGACTCTTGGGGTCTTAAGGCTCTGTCAATCAGCCTGGAATACCCCGCTGCTACCAGTTAGAAAGCTAGGAACTGGGGACTACCATCCTGTTCAAGACCTAAGAGAGATCAACAACAGAGTGCAGGACATTCACCCCACAGTACCCAACCCATATAATTTGCTTAGCACTCTGAATCCGGAGCGGGAATGGTACACTGTGCTGGACTTAAAAGATGCTTACTTCTGCTTGCCCCTACATAAGGACAGTCAGTTGCTGTTTGCTTTCAAGTGGATAAACCCAAAAACTGAAATATCTGGCCAATTAACCGGGACTAGATTCCCACAGGAGTTCAAAATCTCCCTCACTCTCTTTGATGAAGCCCTCCACAGGGACTTCAACGACTTCAGAACTGCCCACCCTGAAGTCACCCCACTCGAATATGTGGATGATCTGCTACTGGCAGCCGACACCAAGGAGAACTCTGAGTCTGGGACCCAAGCACTATTATTCGAGCTTGCTCGGCTTGGATATAGGGCTTCTGCCAAAAGGCCCACTTTTGTCAGCAAGAAGTAATCTTCCTGGGTTATTCTCTTAGGGGTGGCAAACGATGGCTCACTGAGCCCAGAAAACAAACCATTGTGCAGATACCTCCCCCTTCTAATAAGAGACAACTCAGAGAGTTTTTTGGGACTGCCAGCTTTTGCAGGTTATGGATTCCTGTGTTCGCATCTCTGGCTGCACCTTTATACACTCTGATAAAAGGGGATGCCCACTTCCAATGTACACCTGAGTACAAACAAGCTATTGATAATGTCAACAAAAAGGTGCTGCTCTCTGCTTCAGCCTTAGCACTACCAGATGTAGATAAACCCTTCAATCTCTACATAGAAGAAAAGAAAGGAATAGCACGGGGAATGCTCACTCAGACATTGGGACCTTGGAAATGGCTAGTAGCATTCTTATAAAAAAAACTGGACCCAGTGGCTAGCGTGTGGCCCCTTTGCTTAAGAGCTATAGCAGTGGCAGCCCTTCTAATAAAAGATTCTCATGAATGAACGTTGGGACAGAAGCTCACCATTATAGTCCCCCATGCCCTGGAGAGCATCATCTGCCAGCCTCCAGAGAGGTGGCTATCAAACTCCAGAATTAAGCACTACCAGAGCCTCTTGCTTGACAAAGACAGTATAATGCTGGGACCCCCTGCTCCACTCAACCCGGCTACACTGCTGCCAGAAGTATCATCAGGACCCGTCGCTCATGAGTGTCAAAACATACTGGCAGAGAAAACCAGTATACGACAAGACTTGAAGGATCAGCCACTGCCTCGCCCTGAAGTCGTATGGTTTACGGACGGCAGCAGCTTTCTCCAAGACGGTAAGCGGCGGGCTGCACGAGCAGTACTTAGCAAAACTAATGTCATCTGGTCCTCTGGTCTCCCAGAAGGGACATCAGTCCAAAAAGCAGAACTGATTGCTCTTACGAAAGCATTGGAACTAGCAACAAGCAAAAGGGCAACCATATACACTGACAGCCGCTATGCATTTGCCACTGCTCATGTGCACAGGGCTATTTACCAGCAAAGAGAATAGTAACCTCTTACAGGAAAGAAATAAAGAATGAAGATGAGATCCTCCACCTTCTCTCAGCAGTGCAGGGCCCTAAAGAACTAGCTATAGGGCACTGTCCAGGGCCCCAGAAGGGAAACGACCCCGTGGTGGTTGGAAACAGAAGGGCAGATGAGGAAGCTTAATTGGCAGCCCTAAACGAAGTGACTCTGTTAACTTTTTCCACATGGGGGGGGAACAAAAATCAGGAGACTTGGCAGCTCCGGAACCTTCAGGCAACTTATCATCTGAGGAGACAGATACAGAACTCTGGGACCCTACAGAGCCAAGTTTACAATTTCAAAAAGCCCACCTTTATGTCAAAGACTTACACTAGCTCACCCACTTAGACTCAAAGAAGTTGTAGGCACTCTTAAAGGACCGAAGAAAGGACTTATTATTGACTGACTCAAAGAGGAAAGAAATAGCTGAGCAGGTGACTAGAGCTTGCCAAGTCTGTCAATTAGTTAATAGTTACCCATCCAAGCTTCCTGCAGGAAGCACTTACGAGGAACCAGACTAGGACAATTCTGGGAAGTGGACTTTACTCAAATTAAGCCAGCAAGTTATGGACTTAAATATCTCCTAGTCTTTGTAGGTACTTTTTCAGGATAGGTCGAAGCCTTCCCCATGAAGAAAAAAACGGCTCAGATGGTGGTCAAAAAGATCCTAGAAGACATTTTTCCAAGGTCCGGCTTGCCTAAGGTAATAGGGTCCAACAATGGACCGGCATTTGTAGCCCAAGTAAGTCAGGGATTCGCCAGGACCCTGGGGATTAATTGGGAGTTACATTGTGCTTATAGACCCCAGAGCTCAGGACAGGTAGAAAGGATGAATAGAACCATCAAAGAGACCTTAACGAAATTAAGCCTGGAGACCGGCATAAAATATTGGACTATGCTCCTATCTTATGCACTGTTTCCTGCAAGAAATAACCTCTATGCCTCTTTGTGTAACCTCACCAATTATAAAATTCTCTATGGTGCCCCTCCTCCAGTAAGGGACCTAACCCCAACTCGAGACATAATGATTCCTTTCACACACCCTTGCTTGACAGAATTAAAGCCCTTGAACAAACCCAGCACCCAGCGATACCTGTGGAAATAGTTGGCCACTGCTTATCAGCCTGGAGACAAAGAAACCCCACATTGTTATCAAGTGGGAGACTTAGTCTACGTGAGACGGCATCAGGTGTCATCCCTGGAACCCCGCTGGAAAGGACCATACCAGGTGTTTCTTATAACACCTACAGTGGTGAAATTGGATGGGATCACTTCCTGGATACATGCCTCACATCTCAAGCCTGTGCCCTGTACAGATTCCGGCTGGAAACTGAAACTGACTGGTAACCCTCTCAAGTTGCGTGTCTGTTGTGTGGATAGGGCTATGGATTCTTCCCCTGGCCACCAGCATTCCTAATCCCCATCAGCCTGTTCAGCAACAATGGCAAGTTATAAATCCTACTGGGCAAGTAGTGTGGTCTATTTCACATACTGCCGCCTTATGGACTAGGTGGCCATCTCTCCACCGAGACATTTGTCAGCTTGTTATAGGCCTCTCTGACTGGGATCTCCCTGACATAGAGGACCCCACACATATCCCACTCAAACCCAAACCAGGGCAACATAGACCACCTTACCCCATGAATTATGGATGTCATCTCCCCAACTGAGGTGTAAACTAGCCAGTCTTGATTTTTATGTGTGCCCAGCTGATTTCCAAACTTGCAAACAGGCCCAAACCTGTGGAGGACCCATTGACTTTTATTGTAGATCTTGGGGATGTGAACAAACGGGAGTGCATGGTGGAACCCAAACTCTCCAGACAGTATGATTCAGGTAGGACCAAATGACACCTGGATTGATCCCAAGAAATTTGCCGCTAGCCAAGCGGTGTCAAAAACTCGCTGTGGAAAGAATAGTCTATGTTACCCCCTCAAATAACTTTCACTTCCAAAGGAAGGGGATACCTCAGAACAACATGGCCTATGGGAAATACTAGGGGAATGCGATTTTATATTTATGGCCCTGGTTATGACTTTGCTCTCTGGTTCACCATCCAGCTTAAAAAGGAAGAAAAGCCCACAGCAATAGGGCCCAATCCCCTCAAGCCAGGAATTAAACCTCCTAAACCTCCCATGCCTAGATCTACCAGAACCCCTCTACCATCTCATACTTCCTGGTTTCGGTCTTTGCCTACTTTCCCAGTCCAGAATACAGCTGACTCCTCCCCCTGGGAACTAATTAAAGGAACCATTATGGTACTGAACTCCACACAATCAGAACTCCTTGCATTTCAGCCCAGGTATTAGATAGCTCTGTAAATTATTGTGTAATGGTGCAAATACTCCCCAGGGTGCTCTATGATGATGCAGAATAATTTGAAGGTCTACTAGGGGGACTAACAACCTGATTTCACCGGGAGCCAGTGTCTCTTACTCTAGCCATCCTACTGGGGATAGGAGTTACTGCAGGAGTGGGTACGGGAACAGCTGCTATGATCCGTGGGTCACAACAAATGGCCCGATTAGAAACAGCAATAGATCAAGACTTGAAAACGTTAGAGACCTCCATCACAGTTTTGCAGGAATCCTTAACCTCTCTCTCTGAGGTTGTTTTACAGAAAAGGCAAGGATTAGACCTCCTCTTCATGAGGGAGGAGGGCATCTGTGCTTCACTGAGAAAAGAATGCTGTTTTTATGCTGACCATAGTGGAGTTTTAAAGAATCCATGAGTAAATTGAGAAAATGCCTTGAAGAGCACCAGAGAGAAAGGGAGATTCAACAAGGGTGTTTTGAGTCATGGCTTACCCAGTCCTCTTGGTTAACTAAACTTTTATCAGACTTAGCTGGACCCCTGATCATCCTTATGGTGTTACTAAATGTGGGACCTTGTTTGCTGAACTGCATAGTTTCCTTTCTCCAGGTTCAGATTGGGCAGGAAAAAACTCATGGTAATCAGATAAAAATACTATCCACTGGCAGAAATAGAATCTGAGAACCCGCAATAATTATGATTCATTACTTTTAAGATTAAAAGTAGTCAGAAAAAGGAGTGGAAAATGAAAGAATAAAAGAAATTTAAATTGAAACGTAAAGAACCAGGTTTTGTAAAGTTTCCAAGCTGCACTCAGAACCTGAAATTCCTGTGGCAGTTAAGACAATTCCCAGAACTGCCCATTAGATGTGTGTTGAAATCTTCCCTGACCACCTAGTAGCTAAACAACCCCTTCCCAGAAACCCTGCAGCTCAGCACGAATACATCTCAGGGCTTCAACCAACCAGTTTAAATGTATACCCCTTCTCAGGGCTAAAAAATCACCCCCTGCCCGACCTGTTCCCGCCAATGGATGTGCTAATCTTGTTTTAGAGTTGCTATTTGATTTTCCTGCGGCGTATGATGATTTCCTAAAGGAGGCTATGATGTATGTAAAGTCCCTGCCCTCTCTAAAGAATGTATATAAACTCTGCTCAAGTTGTTCTCGGGGATCTTTTTTCTTTCCTCCTCTGGAGTGAGCTCTGAGCCCCAGATGCTGGACCCCCAATAAACCATTTCTTTTGGCATGAGACAGTTTCTTGTTGGTCTTTTCCTCCAACGTTCGATGACCTTTTCAGTTCCTGACTACCTTCAAGTGAGAATAGCAATCCTTTGAGTCAAATGAGTTCTTCAAAGACCTGAAGAGGCTAGCCCATAGGTGCTTGGGTTTTCTCATGACTCCAAATCACAGTAAGAATATATACCTGACAGTCAGTAGGCCTCAAATTGGAGAAGAAGAGCAGTATTAGCAGCAGGGCTATTTGATCATTCCTGCTTCAAAGGATGGGGTCCAGGCCACCCAACGCCCTTATGGACTTCAAATCTTACCTAGATTTCTGTTTTCATACTTATATTTCACCACATATTGATGTAAATATCACAGGTTTCCAATACCATTATTTATTCTGCAAAATGATTCCTAATCGAAATCGAACCTGTTATTAACCTTAACCATACACTCTTCCCTCAATCTAACTTTACAAAAGAACAGAGAAATTGTTGATCTTACAATACAGGAATGTAGGCGATCTTCCACCTGCTGAGAACCTCAAAGTTCCATGCAGAAATCATCCCTGAAGAAGATGTAGGCACCTATGAAGCATGTGAGAGAGCAAAAGTCAACTTCCATGTCAAACAACCTGGTCAGGATGAAGGAATGTGACTGAATCAGCCTCTCTCTTCTTAATGTAGATTAAATGGACCAAACCAGGCCCAGGCCTGTGTGGAGAGCTGTTCCTGGGTGCCTGTGGTTGATATGCCATTCTAACTTGTGTAAGTGTCACAGGAAGTAGGGGCAGACTCCATCTCATGGGACCCTTGGAAGCAACTGTTAGTACAAAGTGGTTGCCAAGGCAGTGACCTCATTCATTTCCTGAAGGAAGTCACCTACCACACTTCCTTGGTGATTGACTGCCAGGCACCCAGAGAAGTCCCAGTCCCAGTCCCAGTGGTCTCAATTGTTTGGATTTATCAAGGACAGAGTCAGTCTTTCTTGGTACCTACTTAAGTGATGATGGCCAAATGCCAGGAGAGGTCTGAATAGAAGCCTTTTCTGAGAAAGCAGGTAGTGGCTCAACCATGGCTCCTGACAACTTCAAAGAGTGGGCAAAGAAGACCAGATCTGAGACAGAACAGGCCACTTCGGGGAACATAGTATGGCCCACCAGTCAGAGGACACTGAGGATAGTCACAGACATACTTGGGGGAAGGAGGTGCTGTTGTGGGTGTCCCTATGAGTTTGTTGTTTAGTCTCATGTTCTGAGAATAAGTCGGTTTGTTTGTTTGGAGTGGAATGTTTCTAGAAATTTGTTTGACAACATGAGTGTTTCTATGTCTGTGTATCCCACTGTATACATGGTTATAGACATTTGAAAAGAGAATGCATCAATGGTTGTGTCCTGTCTGGTAGAAAGCTTCCCAGCATTCATCCTGCCCAATTTAAGAATGGAGAGTGGCTTGCCTTATGGATGGGCAACACCTACTACCTTCCTAAGTTTCTCTCTTCTTCTTGAATATGGGCCACTCTCCAGAATAGCCTCATGGTTTTGTTTCCAGGATATGCACCACCTCCAAGCTCTCTGACATGGGCATGTACTTAATAGCTGAAGGGAATGGGAGCCTCTCAAAAACTCAGAATTCTGTGTGACCAGTAAAGTCTCAGTGGAGAAACACTGCTTTGGGCTTTTTGCTTACCTATTGTTCTGTTGTCCTGAATGTCAGGAAGGTCTTTGCCTCAGGCCACCCCTTTGTGAAGCCTGAAGAAAACAGTTTACAAACAGAAATGAATGGGCATCACCTGTGACTCTTTGCTTAATTGCTTTGGAAAGGGATGTGGCTGAATCAGCCTCTTGGCCCTTTGTGAGGCAGTGGCTTAGATTGTCAACATCTGATGCATCTAAAGAAAGTTTCCAAGTGTGCATTCATAACCAAAATGGCCAAAAGAGCAGTCTTTGTGGATGAAGTGTCTCGCCATCTTTTGTAACCTTCCTGACCTCCATCAAGTGAAAATAGGAATTCTTTGGGTCAAATGAGTTCTTCAAAGCCCTCTAGAGGCTAGCCAATAGGTGCTTGAGTTTTCCCATGACACAAATTCTCATGAAGAATCTATACCAGACAGTCAGTAGGCCTCAAATTGGAGAAGCGGAGCAGTTATAGAGCAGGACTAATTGATCACTCTTTGTTCACAGAAAGGGTGTCCAGGCCAAGCTGACTTTAGGCAAATGAGGCGCAAGTGTGCTTATTTTGGACAGTGTCTTGGGCTGCGCCCCTCATGGAAACCTCCAGCCAGAGGTTATGATGAGTGTATATGTGGAAGAAGATGAGGGCCATGTGGGAGTGTTTTGGTTTTAATTGTGGTCAGCTGTGTGGTGGTTGGTAAAGATGCCTGGGTCCACCTGAGCTTGAACTATGGTGTGATTTCCCATAGAGACTGAGTAATGGAACTGACCTCAGAGAAGTATTGCCATGAATTGTGTTGGGATTTTAGGTGGCCATGCATGAGATTCACGCTTGAAAACTGAGATATAGAAAAGGGTGGCTTTCCAAAGAGTACTGTCAAACTCAGCCTGGATATCACATGACTTTATTCTGAAAGATTGGCCGCCATAGTTGAGAGTCAAAACATACATGGACCTTACATTGGAGACCTCAATGGGCCTGGCTTCATGTGTCCTTTGGGCCACTCTTTGGGAAGCCTTGCCTCTGAGAGTTCACCAGAGCTTTCCTTGAAATGTGCTTCTTCAAAATTTAATGGTTCCTGAATGAATTTAAACCCACAGTTTCCCCAAATTCATCCTTGAAAAATGGCTAGATAAATACCATGAAATTTTTGAAATTCCCATGACCAGGTGGCCCTGGAGAATCTTTGGATGTCCTGTTGCTGATCATGAGGGTACCAGACAGTGCCTTGATTGACTGGGTTTCATGAAAACGGTGTATAACACAGATACCAGTATGTTGGAGGCTGCTGAGTAGTGGGCCCAGAGCTGTGATGTGCAGGTGTGTGATAAAGCATCTCTTGTCAAGCCATGTGGATCTGTCATTGACTTCCAAATGGCTTGTGGCTGACATGGTGCAGACAGGAATCACGTATATGTCTGAATCCTCTCCATAAAAGGCATCTTGTTATATGGAGATGTTTCAGGGCAATGTTCAGAATCAGGTTGCTATGGTTAAGGGGACAAGCTATGTGGAATAGAAGCCTGGTTGGTGCATTCTCCTGCAGACCCTGACCCACCACACGTGACAGGACTCCCTCCAGCACTGTGTCCCAGTTGAACTCCTTGTATTTTGTGAAGCAAATACCAAACTCCCAGTGCAGCAGCAAGAAACACCATGAAAAGTGGAGGATGACCAAATGGCTTCACAGTCCACATGCGGAGACACTTAGCTTTCAGTGGCCACAGTTTACCTACAAAGAGAGAAGTCAGCACTGCTGCCTCATGTTATTTGGAAAATAAGAAACAATGTCCTCCAGGTCACATAGATGCAGACTCAGCTTTAATGGTCTCCTTAGAATGGAAGCTAAAGCTCCTGACAACAACATATATGTCAAGTGCCCATCCTCAGAGGCAGTTTCTCAAGTAGTCTTTAGGCAGGCAGAGCTCCATGTTGGTGGAGTGTTTACCTTTTAGACCAGGACGCAAGAAAAGACCACTGACTCCAATTAAAATCAAATTAAAGCAAACTTATTATTTCCACCACCCGGGCTGTGTCTCCCTCCCAAAACCGCGGGAACAAGAGAGCAACCGCACCTTTCCTACAGAATGGCTTTATAGCGCAGAATGTTACAGAAAAGGGTGGTTACAGATAACAGAACTCTGACAAGCATCACACTAACGATAGTTTACATTTTTTTTTTTTTTTGCTGGCCCCAACATCAGAATTTATGAGAACCATTAGAGCCTCAGAGAGTGTCGTCTGGCCAGGGAAGGCCAATATTTATGAGGTGTAAATAAAGTTTCAGAGAGGGCTGTTATCTGGTCAGAGAGCCATGCATGGGTGAGTTCAAGGCATGGGCAGGCATTCAAAGCAGGTTCAGAATTTGCTGTAATTTATAGTTAAGCCAAAATTATCTTTTCATGGCTTTGTGTCAAGATGGCTCCAATTTAAATAAAATATCAGGTTGGGTCTATCATTCCCCCATTTTCTAATGTGTCCCTTTCAAATCTTTGATAGGGTAGGGGACGAGCACTGAGGGAAATTTAATTCCTCAGGTAACAGTCTCCCCATTTTTTGAACTCACCCAAAACCGGTCTCCCTGATTTTACTGACTTAATTAATTACTTATATTGATAGTCTATTTATTTTTGGCTCCATTGTAGTAAGAAGCGAGGCGTCACTCATTTTGACTTCTTGTGAGCTGAGAGAGGGTGACGTGAGGGCGTACGGTCTGAGAGACATGAGTTGCCTTTTCGAAGTCAGTTCGGTTTGAAGTCTGGTTGGGGAAGTACAGGTTGTAAAGTCATCTGGGGATGGGTTCTTCCATGAGAGAAACAAAATACATGAGTACTGAATAAATGTTGCAGCAGCTGGAACATGTCACTGTATAGAAGTTCCCTCACCAGTCTTAAATATCCCCAGTTATCAGGACTGTCAACTTAATATTTAACATTTAGGGTTACAGTTGTCCCTCCCCATAAAATACAGTGTTATAATTTAATACCATCTGATCCTGCAAAATTCTTTTACTAGTATGACCTCTGTGTCTAATAGAGAAACCCTTAATTCTGTTACTCAAGGCTGGATAATTGTACTAGCAAACTCCAATATTACCTGTGTAGGTTAGGAATATCTGTAGGCCTTAAACTAAAAACTTCTGCCTCTGGCAGCTCCTCTTGATAGTCTCTTTTTATAGTTATCAGGCATTCCTCTCTGAGAACCTTTCTTTTTAGCCTCCAGTCTTATTTATTTTGGGAGGCTAACATAAAGTGTATACCTTAAAATATTATTATTACTGTTATTATTTAAAATGCCCAGGAATGGCTGTATTTTGCGTTTAACTGTCTTTCCTAAATGTTTAAGATGAAGCAGTCAAACTGACTTTTGTTTCTATCTATTATGAACAGTCAGCTGAGCTTTTACGGGAGTCATTCCTGGGGAAACTTGAGAGCAGCTTCTCAGTTCTGCTAGTGCCATTTTCGCTAGGTGTGTCCAGGTCTTGCTTGACCCTGTGGCTTCCCTCGGAAGCATCAGGGATGTCTCCCTTCTCTGATGACTGTCTTCTTCATAGAAAATGCACTGATTGGCTTTCTGTTCTCCAGTGGCTCAGAGTTGCAAAGCTCTTTAGGGAAGTCCCCTGTTCCCTGGATACAGACTGACTCAGAGGGCAAGAATCAAATATTGGTTTTCTTGGCCCTTTTCATTTAACTTTAATTTTAAATCCTAATTTTAAACATCCAGCAAATAAATTTTAGCAGCCTTATATTAAGAGTACTGGGCTTTAATGTCTGTAATTTAAAATTATTTATCTTTTTATTAATTGGGATCTGTATTTTTCTGTCTGTCTTTTGGTGATGACTTGTTATCTTTAATTAACCCATGTTGTGTTCTTAAAGCAACACTTCTGTAAAACACTAACAGGGAATCTTTAGATCACTTATAAGGAAATTACAAAATAAAATTAACAAGAGTAAATATACTTAGTTCGTGTAATAGCTACCCTGAATTTTTAGGCTGAGTTATTTATTATATTTCTTGTTTGAGATCCTAATAATCTTGATATGAAAAAAAAAAAGAACTTTTGAATGTAACTTTAAATGAAATAACATCTGACCCACTGCTTTCGTAGTCATTCTCACATGTAGTAGTTGGGACACAGAGCCTTATCTCAAGTAAGGCAGGGCTCTTTATAAATCTTAAGTGTTTTAGTTCTAAAGATGATCTTTGTTTTTAAATATCAGTTTAAAAAGTTAACATTAATTGTTTGAGGTCACATGAACATTAGTTAACACCATATAATATAACATTTAAAACCTGAATAAAATAAACGCTGAAAGTTTTATCCTTTTCATAGCTAAGGCTCTCATTAACATAAAAATACATTCAAATTGTTCCCCAATGTAAAAAGTAACATAAAAGTTTACATATCTTATTGATAAAAGGTAAATAAATGCCCAATATATATTTTTTTTACCATACAACTTCAGAACACCAGCTTCACATAATGCTCTTTTAAAGTTTCTACCTTAGAGACTTGTATTCCTGGAAGATATGAGCACATTAATAGTATCATAATTGCATTGATGTTTCTACATTAACCAAGTTTAGCTTTTAAAGAAATGGCAGTACAGTGCTCTAAAATAACAGATCGTATTTAATAAGTTGTTTAATATTTATGGTTGCTTGCTCTAGAAAAATAAAACTTAATAAACACAATGTTATTGGTAACGTATGTTTTAAGAAATTTTTGTGTCTTTTACACATGACTGATTTTTACAATCTTATACAGACTTTAGAACAAACTTATACAGACCTTAGTAAATCAATAACATATCTAACAAGAATACTCATGAATGAGTAATCAAATATCAAATTTAATTTATTTATTTATCAAAATATTAGACAAAAGTATTGAACAGTGTAGACCATTTTTTTGTTGAAAGAAAAGTCCTAGAACCAAGGCATATTAGACCTTTTGTCGACATTAATATTTTATTAGATTTTTGAACACCTAGAAAAACATGTAAGCTTAAATTTAAAGACATTTATTTTTATCTGTTTATCCAATTTAAAGTGAACCATTTAAATCACATAAATTAAAGACCTTTGGATCCGCTTTTTAAAATTTGTTTTTGTGAGTGCTCCTTTTTTTATGAGCGCTCCTTATGTATGTTAATTTGTATATAATATATATGATATACGGACATATGTATATATACACATACAACACATAACAAGAGTGTGCACACATAATTATAGTAAAGGCCTTGTAGCTTTTCGCAGGTGAAATCTCCATTGCAATGTTTCAAAAACTCCACTGTTGGTCAAAGATAGAACTGATCAGAAAAACATTAACCTAGGTCTGTAGGATCAAAATCATGAGTTAAAAACAATACAGAATCTAAGGAAAAAAATAAGAGTCCTAGAAAAAGTGACTGGGCAGTTATTAGTAAATACCATACAATGTAATTTTTTCTCCCCCCCCCTTAGGCCTCAGATCAGTCTCCTACTGAGCTAGTAGGCTTCTTTCATTTGCATTTCAACATAAGGCCTGGCTGAGGTCTGGAAGGAGCAGGGAAAAACTGCTATTCTGAGCAGACACCTCAGGCCTAAGGCATTTTAACCATAATTTTCAGGTTTGGATGTTGAAAATTATGGTACAATTTTAAGTTACAATTCACAAAATTTTATATCTTTACATCTTGTTCTGTCAACAGATACCATACTATGATTTACTATCCTTTTCCAAATTAATGCACTGGTACACACTGTGATATTTTCCCAGTCTACCCAATTCAAAACTGGTGAAAAATAAGACTGAATGTTTGGGAAGTTACTTGCCAACTTGGAAATAGAGTTCTTTAGTTTTCCATGCTAAGTATTTAAGTTCTCTTGCATGAATTATCTAAAATCATAAACTAAACAATTATATGAACCAGACTTTTAACTGCAAGATTGTACAATGCTTCAAAAACCCATTCAGATACCAGATTGTTACAATAAAACGTCATCATTTAGACACACATTGAGCTAAGATCATTCCCAAGAAACAATTTATAATATGAACACATTATTGCACATGTCTTTAAGGGCCAGAAACAAAGACACAAGACAGACAGAAAGGAGCTCCAGACTATGGCTGACAGAGAGAAGCGTTTAAAACATAACAGATAAGAGAAAAATCTCCTACACCTGTAGCACGATAGATGTCCCCACAAGGGGAACAGATGTTTTCAAAGAGGAGCAACCTGAAATGTGAAATCAAGGGTCTCCATGGTGACTTTACTGCATTTAGTGTCCCCTTTTTCTTATTCTCTTTTTTAATAAGACAGAGGTGGCATAATTCTTACAGTGCAGGGACGGAAGGAGGGAATTCTCTGAAGCAACAGGGCTTTGGCAGCTGCTGGGAGTCCTTCAGTCCCTCCTTTTACTTACAGGATTAGCTCCTCTGGTTCAGTTCCACCCCGAGCACGCTCCGTCTCCTAATATTTCAGTAGTCAGCTCTCAAAAAGTCCCGGGGTCCGGGGGAGGGTATCAAAATTTGTAACTTAAATTTTGGTTCCTGATGTTGAAGCCAATTAATACCAATTTAATAATGAGGACAGCGTTTGAGAAAAAGAAAAAGGGAGGTTTACTGCTTTGCTAACAAAGGAGAAACACAGGGGATTCTGCCGAAAGGTTGTGACTCTCTTGATCTGGAGGGACAAGAGGTTTTAAAGGAGTTTCACTTTTTCTCCTAAGAGATACTCAGTTCTTAGGTCACCAGCAGGCATTGCCCTCTGCAGTGGGTGTGCTCCAGGCAACCAGCTAGGGGCTTCTCTCATCCTGCTTGACAAAGGGGGGGAAAGTTCATCACAGTTCCTTAAAACACAGTCCAAAGGGGTGTCAGGCTTACTTGCTTTATTACCCATTTTCACGTCCAATATCATTATGTTTTTACCACAGAAATCACACAACAAAACGCACAAAAACTAACAAACCAAAAACATACAGAACACAGAAAAAAACACAAAGAAACAGAAAACCGGTGAAGAAACAGAAAAACAGAGGAGCAATACAACGTCTTGCTAAAGCTCCGGGGAAGGAGCTCCTGCGTGCCCATTGGCACCTCTCTACCCTTTCAGAGGAATTCCCTACAGAACAGAACAGAGGACAGAATGATTCTTGTTACTGTCCCAGACAGGAGTATATGTGAGCCTCCCCATGCCACCTCTCTGTCATCAGAAGAGATGTCCCTTTACCGGATATCAGATGTTATAAAGATACCACTTACCTACGGAGGCCTCCTCCACCAGGTGCTTGCTAATAGTTATAGTGCGATGGTTCACTGCAGTGCTCCCCGGACTGAAGGCTCACTCCAAGGCCTTTGAACTTGGCTCTCCAGCCCGGAGCCTTGGAGGAAAGGCCAGCTTCAGAATTTCCAGGAGTCTGGTCTTGTGATCTGGTCGGGTCATCTCACTGGGGAACTCTAAAATATTAGACCAGGATGCAAGAAAAGACCACTGACTCCAATTAAAATCAAATTAAAGCAAGCTTATTATTTCATCCGGGTGGGCTGCCTCTCCCTCTCAAACAGCGGAAACAAGACAGCATCCCCACATTTCCTACAGCCCAGCTTTATACCCCAGAAAGTTACACAAAAGGGGAGTTACAGAAAACAGAACTTTGACAAGCATCACACTAATTATAGGTTACATTTTTTATTTGCTGGCCCCAGCATCAAAAATTATGAGGACCATTAGAGCCTAGAGAGGGTCTTTGGCCAGGGAAGGCCAATATTTATGAGGTGTCACTAAAGTTTCAGAGAGGGCTGCAATCTGGTCAGAAAGCCAGATATGGGTGAGTTCAAGGCATGGGCAGGAATTCCAAGTAGGTTTGGAATTTGCACTAATTTATAGTAAAGAAAAAATTATCTTCTCATGGCTGTGTGGCAAGATGACTCCCAATTTTATTGAAAGATCAGGTTGGGAGATCAACCCTGTCCTTTACTTTTGGAAACTCCTCTACCACATGCATGTTTGTGAACTCCTGAGCATTTTCTATCCCAGATATGTATTCACAGATATTTTAACTCTACTCCTTTAATTGTGTCTTACTTGGGGCGAAGGTAATGTCAAGGCATTGTTCTGGATGAGAGTGGGAAGATTATTGTATACCATATATATGCATACTCATTGGATTCATTTTTCAATTTTCCATTCAAAATACTATATCCCTCACAATAACCCATACTCTACGAGACTCTAACAACTAATACTAATATGATGGAGAAAAATAACCGAAACAAAATTGAAATACAAGCAGTTCAGAGGAGACATGGTGTATATTGGACTTGCCTTTTGCAAGATAAATGGTAGGTGTTATTAATCTAGTCAATTTTTAATTGAAATAGTTCTCCATGTGTTTTTAAAGTTAAAAAATATGTGTATTCCTGTCTCCCTTTCTCTGTAGCCTATTCAGCACATGTATTTTTATATGCACATATAGAATCCTACGTGATATCACAAGTAAATTTTTGTGAGGTGCCTGACTTGGCAGTTACAAATTGTGAGAAGAGATTACTCCTCCTAAAAGCTGTTGTAACTGAAATTTCAAGCTATAGGTGAGCTTCCTAGTAGAACAACATTATACATAAATCCATGTTCAGTGAAATGAATGTTTTTGGATCTGTGGATGATATATATTTCATGGTGAATTTTGTTTGGCATATGAATTGGTATGTTTATTGTCTGTGGTTGTTTGTGTGTGGGTGTGTGTGTGTGTATATATATATATATATATATATATATATATATATATATATATACACACACACACACACTCTCCAGAATTTTCATAATATGAAATGTATGTGTCTTATATACACTCCCTAAATTCATTCATGTCCATGTATGTGGATTAATAATCAACTTTTCACAACATTATTCTCAGAAATATTCATTCACCTGAAATATATATTTGTTTCCTAGTACTGAAAACTAACTTCAGTGAAAGGTACATACAAATCCTAATATTTCTACAGTTACTGACCCAGTTTAACATCAATGCAAGTAGATTCCTATGGGACATGATGCATCTTTTGATGTTCATTTTTATTCAACAGTGGTACCTTACTATTTTTCAGTTTTTGCACATCATAGGATACATATTTCATCCACTAGTTAGCAAAATTATAGGCATTTGTTTCACTTTCAATCACTTTCTTCTCCAGAACACATGTATTTCTCTATGTTTCTTGACTGGTCTTTTAATGAGACTTCTTTCCAAATACATAATAATCGATTTCCATAATCATTTTGAAACAAATCTCACACACCCTTCATGATAAACCATAACCCTAAGATGACCATTAGATATATAACTGGTTGGAATGAATGATTGTATATCAATATAACATTTCTGATATATTTTCCGATATCTATTCAATCCATTATTTAAAGTGGATCCAGTTATATTGTTTATTCACAGAATGGTGTATTCTTGCATTATCTCTATATTCATAGACACAGGGTACGCCTATTTGTACCCCCATACTAATTTATACGTCTTCAAAATATTGCTCCCTGAAATGGTGGAAGAAATACTCACGTCACCAGATCTGCATATACATTTTATCACAGAAATATTCTGGACACAAAAAGCAAAGGTCACATGTACAATTGTATCAAAGCCTAAATGGGAAGTGAACATGGATTACTAAAATCATCCATGTCCATGTTACCTAATGTTCTCAAATGTCAATTCTATTTGTGACTACATATTTGTTTCCTCTTAAGATTATAAATTCAAGCTCCAGCCTGTTGAAAATGTGTAATCCTATCACTCACTTTATACTTTACTTGATTTCCTAATGTCTTTATTGATATGTGCTTTCATACATGTTTTCCCCAGTTCATCATTGCGACTGACTCTTCACATGTGCTGACATTCACCTTCACTCTCTACCCGAAACCCTATTGTTAAGAACTTTTGGTCCAAATCCTATACTCACTCTTCTTCTTAGCCTACCGAATACCTTCCAAATCCTATTGACTATTGCTTTTTGACTGGATGTTCTGTTCAACATTCAATCATCCAAGTTACAAGGTCCTATGCCATTGTATATTGATTTATCTGAGACAACTGTGCAGGACATAATTCAAAGCTAAGTATCCCACTCAAGGGCCCAATGCCCTTCTGGGCTTCAAATCTTACCAAATTTCTGCTTTCATACTTATATTTCACCTATATACTCTTGTAAATATCGCAGGTTGCCAATACCATTATTCATCCCACAGAATGATTCCTAACCAAAATCGATGCTATTATTGAACCTAACCATACACTCTTCCCTTAATATAACTTACAGAAGAGCAGGGACAGAGTTCGTCTTACAATATAGTAATGTAGCTGATCTTTCACCGGCTGAGAAACTCAACGATCCATGAAGAAATGATCCTTAGAGAAGATGTAGGCAGCTATGTAGGACCTGAGAGAGCAATAGTCATCTTCCACAGCAAACAACCAGGTCAGGATGAATTGATGTGTCTGAATCAGTCTCTCTCTTCTTATTGTAGAGAAGATGGACCAATCAAGGCCTGTTGTCGCGACCCCTTGCCCGCAAGGAAGACGCAACTCAGGAATCTTCTTTCAGCAGTTTATTCAGGCCCTTGATATTTCTTCTAATTCCCCGTCGGATGCCCCTCCCAGCCTTAATAAAGCATCCCAAGCCCCAATGAGAAGCTGCCACGTGGAACATTCTCACAGGGTGCTGAGAAACCATGCACCAACTCTCCCAAACAAGGAGTTGTTTATTACAGACCACAGTGGAGCCAGCGCCATCTTGCAATGGCGACCATAATCTGCAGAAACGGCTCACCACAGTTCCCCCCTTCTGTTTTCTGAAAACAATACAGGCGAGAGTAGAGGTCCTATCCCACTGTGCAGAAGTGGCTGCATAGTATGGCTCAGTCCTAAGGAGGGCCTAAGGAGGGCCCTTCCCCAGATCTGAAGCCATATCAGCATTGGTGTCGCCTGTGCCATCGGCACCAGCACCAGAGCCAGAGCACTTAGTAGAATGAAGATCCTCATCACAGGATTGTTGTGGTATCTCTTGTTGCTGGTCAGTTGATGTCGAGACTCTTCTTGTCAAGCATTCAGGGACCCCCAATGGTTCCGTACGATCCTGGGGAAAACACATACAGATCCTCGTGCCCATGTCAGCACGGGGTCAGGGCCGTTCCATTGGCCCGTAAGAACATCCTTCCACTTAACATAGCCAATCACAGAGGGCTGAGGGGACACATGTCTATCGGCCGCAGAGAGACCATGAATATCCAAATTCAAAAAATTAATGGTAAAGAGAGCTAAGGACAGGCGTTCTTTAGGAGTGTGTTCAGCTCCTATTCCCCCTTTTTGTTTTTGTAAAGTTTCCTTTAAGGTGCGATGAGCACGCTCAACAATGCCTTGTCCTTGAGGATTATAAGGCAAACCATGAGTAAGTTGCACTCCCATAGTAGAACAAAAAACTGTAAATTGTCTGCCAGTATAAGCAGGTCCATTATCAGTCTTAAGGGATGCAGGTGCACCCCATGCTGCCCATGCCTCTAAACAGTGAGTAATGACATTACGTGCCTTTTCTCCCGATAGAGCAGAAGCATGGATAATTCCAGAGCACGTATCAACGGAAACATGCACATACTTAAGGTTACCAAAGTCAGGTATATGTGTCACATCCATTTGCCAAACAATCAATGGCTTTAATCCCCGTGGGTTTACTCCATAATTAGAGGGATTAAGAAATGTGACACAATGGGGACATTGCAATACTATCTGCCGAGCATCCGCTCTTGAAATGGAAAAACGCCTGCGCAGCGTTAATGCATTAACATGGAAGTTTTGGTGAAACAACTTAGCCCTCTCTAAGGAGGAAGCCAAGCATATCAATTGGCCTCTAGTGGCTAAGTCCGCACAGGCATTACCTTGGGATAACGGACCAGGAAGAGAGGTGTGAGCCCTGATGTGCATTGGATAAAAAGAAGCAGTGTGGTTAGAGATAAGCTGTTGAAGCTGAGTAAAGTAAACAGACACATTGTGGGCATCACTAATAGTTCCCACAGTCTCCAGGACTTTTAGTGCTTGTACCACATAGCTGGAGTCCAAAATAAGATTAAAAGGAAAAGAACACTGTTTAAAAACTTCAATAACAATTTGTAGTTCTACCCATTGTAGATTTCCAGGAGCAAATTGATGCTGGATAGGGGGAGAGTCATTAATTACATAAGCTCCCATTCCAGACTTGGAACCATCAGTAAAAATGTTAACAGCCCCCGGAATTGGACTGGATGAAGTTACCTTAGGGAAAATGATGGGATGTTCTTTAACAAAATGGAGTAATGGATGAGAAGGGTAGTGATTATCAATACCCCCTTGAAACGAGCAACACAGAATAGCCCAGTTGTCTAGAGTAGCACATAAAACATTAAGTTGAGCTTTAGTGTAGGGTATGATAAGAGAAGAAGGTGATTGGCCGAAAAATTGAATGCTTTGTTGAATCCCTTTAAGTGCCAATGCTGCAACAGCATCAGGATAATATTCTAAGGATTTTCCTGGGGATACATATGGGTGGATCCATAGTAAAGGCCCATCTTGCCACAGTACTCCAGTAGGCTGCCGCATAGTGGCAAGCACACATAACTGGAAAGGTTTATCACTCTGGAGCCTGCATAGAGTGGCATGCTGTATAGCTTGTTCTACTTTTATAAGGGCCGCTCTAGCCTCAGTAGTGAGGCTACGAGGGGAAGCAAGATCTGGATCACCCTTAAGAGTAGCATACAAAGGCTGGAGCACAATATTAGGAATATGTAAATATCCTCTTATCCAATTAATATCTCCCAGCAATTTTTGAAAATCATTTAGAGTTTGGAGATCTTGAGTCCTGATGGTAATTTTTTGTGGTTTTAATTTGTCATACCCAATTGTCGCTCCCAAAAACCTGATAGAATCCCCCGTTTGAACCTTTTCAGGTGCGATGTGCAGTCCATGTTGAGCCAACAGCATCACGAGTTCTTTATAAGCCTCATAAACTGTCTGTTCTAATTTTGCGGCCAATAACACATCATCCATACAGTGAATGATCTTGGTGGAGGAATACTTACGTCTGAGAGGTGCGAGTGCCTTCCCCACATACATCTGGCACATCGTGGGACTGTTAGCCATCCCCTGTGGCAACACCACCCACTCAAACCTTTGATCTGGTTCTTCGTGATTACACGAGGGAAGGGTGAAAGCAAAACGTTGTGAATCTTTAGGATGCAAAGGAATGGAAAAGAAACAGTCTTTAATGTCAATAACAATTATATGCCAGCCTTGAGGAACAGAGGAGAGCAGAGGCAGCCCTCTTTGAATGGGCCCCATGAGCTGCATCTGAGCATTAACTGCTCGTAGATCATGCAGTAGGCGCCACTTCCCTGATTTTTTCTTAATGACAAATATGGGAGTATTCCATGGAGAAGTAGAATGTTGGATGTGACCCAAATCAAGTTGTTCTTTGACTAGATCATGGGCTGCTGCCAGTTTAACCGAGGGAAGAGGCCACTGAGGCACCCAAACAGGCTCCTCGGTGAGCCATGTTATAGGTATTTGAGCCCCAGTGGCCCCTAGGAAAAACCCAGACCAAACCTGTTAAGCTTTTGATGACCTTGCACAGGATGCTTACATCCCTGTAGGTGCCTTCCTAGTCCTAGACCTGGCCTATACCCCATATTTTGCATGATATGTTGAGACACTGGGGAATAGTCATTACTAAGAGTGAACCCCATGTCTTTCATCAGATCACGGCCCGAGAAAGAAATGGGTAAATCAAGTACATAAGGCTGAAAGGTACCATCATGTCCTTCCGAGTCCTTCCAAGATAGATGTCTACAGCTGATTTGAGGGGCTTGGGCATATCCAAGTCCTCTTAAGGATTGATCAGAAGCCTGCACTGGCCATCCCTTAGACCAGTCCTTAAGGGCTATGATACTACGATCTGCTCCTGTGTCCAGCAATCCCACAATAGATTTACCTTCTATGCTTAATTCCAAAGTGGGGCGATTGCTCATATCCAGTGACAAATAGGCACAATTTTCTCCGGTGGTACCAATCTGATTTCCTGTCCGTGACCTTGAGTCAGCAGGGAAGTGATTATGCAAACTAGGCAAAATTAGCAATTGAGCAATCCTATCCCCTGGGGAGATAGACACAATGCCCCTTGGAGCTTCCACCATAACTTTTACTGCCCCTACAGTATCAGGGTTTATAACTCCGGGGAAAACATGAAGACCTTGTAGGATAGAGGATGCACGTCCAATTAACAAACCTACAGTGCCAGGGGGTAAAGGCCCTTTGAACTCAGTTTCCACCAATTGGACTCCCATCTTAGGTGTTAATACGAGTCTGGAGGTGGAACAGAGGTCCAATCCCGCGGCACCTGTAGTGGCTCTCCGCATCTCGTGGGATGGCGCAGAGAAGGCCATGTCTCGGGTTCGGGTGTGACATTCTCCATTGCCCCATATATTCGTGGGCCCTGGGGTCGGGGGCCCCTTCGGCCGTTTTTTGGCCCAGCTGAAATAGGCTGTCCATGGATGTCTCTCACTGATCTACACTCTCTTGCCCAATGCTTCCCCTTTTTGCATTTTGGACACAGCCCCGGTTGACGAGGGCTATTAGAAGGGCCACCGCGAGGAGGCCCAGTAAAATTGCCTTTTTTGGGACAGTCACGTTTGAAATGGCCGGATTGACCACAATGGAAGCATGTTCCGGCACCAGGACCGCCCCCTTTTGCGATCCGAAGGACAGCAGCTGCAAGACCTGCATTAGTTAAAGGTCCTCCAAGCTCTCTACACACTTTCATCCAAGCTTCTATGCCCTTGTTTTTATAAGGAGCGATTGCTGCTTTACATTCTTTGGTGCATTGCTCAAAAACAAGTTGTTTAATCAAGGGCATTGCTCTATCAGGGTCACCAAAGATTTTTCCTGCGGCATCCACCATCCTAGCAACAAAGTCCGAGAAAGGTTCTGTGGGGCCTTGCATGATTTTTGTTAAATTGCCAGACACTTCTCCTCTATTTGGGAGTGATTTCCATGCACGGATACAAATGTTATTGATCTGTTCATATACCTCAGGGGGGTATCCTGTTTGTTGATTAGCAAATCTGCCTTGTCCCAAAAGCATTTCCTTGTCCCAATGGGGGTGTCCCACTGCATAGTTTTGGGCAGCCTGCTCTACAGCGCCCTCTAGCACAAAGGCTCTCCAGTCCAAATATTTGCCTGGAGAAACACAAGCCCGAACAAGGCTAGCCCAATCAGAGGGAGTCATACAGTATCTAGACAGACTCTCCACCTGAGTTAATGTGAAGGCGGCATCCACCCCATAAGTGCGCACAGACTCTGCCAGGGTCTTCACAATTTTGAAATCTAAAGGCTCATGGAATCTTCCTCTATTGTCATCCTGGAAAACTGGATAAGCAAGACCCATCTCAGCGTTAACAGCCCTCCATGCTTGGGCATGGAAAGCTCTCCTCGAAACACCCTCACCGTACGGCGGCGGGTCCGGAGGATCATTTTTCTTGAGCTCCTGTTTATTTTTGTTCCCTTCTCCCATAGTTAAACTCCCTAGCTGCCGAGACAGTCTCCCGAGCTCCTCCTTCTCATCCTCCTCCTCTTCTGACCCACTTTTGCATGGGAGTGTGCGCAGTGTACTGAGATATGGATACAACCGTTTCCTCCCCGGTTTCTCGCTCTGCACATTCCCTTCCTCCTGAAATATTTCACTCCGTGCCAGAGACAATTGCCTCCTCCCCCGTTTCTCGCTCTGCACATTCCCTTCCTCCTGAAATATTTCACTCCGTGCCAGAGACAATCACCTCCTCCCCTGTTTCTCGCTCCGCACACTGCCATCCTCCTGAAATATGTCACTGCCTGCCGGAGATAATCGTTTCCTCCCCTGTTTCTCGCTTCGCACACTCCCACCCTCCTGAAATACCTCACTGCCTGCCATTTCTGATCTTTCTTCATGTAATTGCTCTAAAACTTCTTGTCCTTTAGTAAGTGCTTCCTGACATCTGCCATCTGCGAGGCAACTACGGATCATCTTTCAAAGGGGTATCACCCCACCCTCTAATATGCCCTGCTCAGAAGCAAAGTCAAGATCTGTGCCTAACTTATCCCAGCTAGGTATAGTGAGGCTGCCAGAAAATGCGAACCACGTGGCAACAATATCTGTCTTCTGTAAAAATCCCTGTAAAGTACTACATTTCACTTTTAGGCCCTTGGAACGTAACAGGTTATCTAGGGCCAGGAGAAGCGGACTTGAAGATACGGCACCCATGACACAACAAAAGACACACAACAAACAAAAGTGAAAGTAAGAGCGAAAGTACACAGTGCAGCTGCAATAAGATTTAATGCTCTCTCTGGCTTTACAGAGGAGCTGCCGCTTTGATAGCGGGTCCTAATTACCTAGGACTAATCTCCGCTTTGACCGCGGGTCCCAATTAATCTGGGACTAATCTCCGCTTTGACCGCGGGTCCCAATTAATCTGGGACTAATCTCCACTTTGACCGTGGGTCCCACTTACCTAGGACTGATCTCCGCTTTGATAGCGGGTCCTACTTATCTAGGACTGATCTCCGCTTTGACCGTGGGTCCTACTTACCTGGGACTAATTGGTGCACCACCCCTGACTGCTGAAAGTTCTGGTTCCCGGGTTTTCAGCACCACTTGTCGCGACCCCTTGCCCGCAAGGAAGACGCAACTCAGGAATCTTCTTTCAGCAGTTTATTCAGGCCCTTGATATTTCTTCTAATTCCCCGTCGGATGCCCCTCCCAGCCTTAATAAAGCATCCCAAGCCCCAATGCGAAGCTGCCACGTGGAACTTTCTCACAGGGTGCTGAGAAACCATGCACCAACTCTCCCAAACAAGGAGTTGTTTATTACAGACCACGGTGGAGCCAGCACCATCTTGCAATGGCGACCATAATCTGCAGAAACGGCTCACCACAGCCTGTGTGGAGAGCAGTTCCCGGGTGCCTATGGTCGATATACAATTCTAACTTCTGAATGTGTCACAGGATGTAGGGGTAACCTCCATCTCATGGGAACCTTCAAAGCATCTGTTAGAACAAAGTGGTTACCAAGGCAGTGACCTCATTCAGTTCCTGAAGGAATTGACCTACCTCACTTCTTTGTTGATGCAATTTGCTGAACTCGGGATCCAGGAAGCCAAGCACCCAGAGCCAGTCCCAGTTCCAGTCCCATTGGGTTCACTTGTTTGGATTTACCAAAGACAGAGTCAGTCTTTCTTGGTAAATACTGATCTGTGGATGGTTAAATGCCAGGAAAGCTCTGAAGAGGGGCCTTCCTGAGAAAGCAGGTAGTGACTCCCTGATGGCTCCTGACAACTTTACAGAGTTGGTAATGAAGACCAGATCTGAGACAGGACAGGTCATTTCGTGGGAACATAGTATGGCCAATCAGTCTGAGGACACTCTGGATAGTCACAGACCTACTTGGGTAAAGGAGGTGCCTTTGTGGGTGTGCATGTGAGTTTGGTTTTGTCTCATGTTATGAGAATAGGTAGGAAAGGCAGTTTGTTTGGTTTGGAGTGGACTGTTTTTAATAAGTCATTTGACATGGCGAGTGTTTCTTTGTTTGTGTATCCCACTGTATCCGTGGTTGTAGACCTTTGAAAAGCGAATGCATCAATGGTTGTGTCCTGTCTAATATAAAGTGTCCCAGCGTTCATCCTGCCCAATTTAAGAATGGAGAGTGGCTTGCCTATGGATGGGCAATACCTACTATCTTTCTAAGTTCCTGTTTCTTCGTGAATTCTGGCCACTCTCCTGAATAGGCTCATGGTTTTGTGTCCAACATATGTACCACCACAAGGCTCTGTGACATGGCCATGTACTGATAGCTGAAGGGAATGGGAGAATCTCAGAAAACTCAGATATCAGTGTGACCAGGAAAGTCTTAGTGGAGAAACCCTGCTTTGGGCCTTTTGCTTACTTATGTTTCTATTACCCTGAATGTCAAGAAGGTCTTTACCTCAGGCCACCCCTTTGTGAAGCCTTAAGAAAACTGTTTTCATATGGAAATTAATGGGCATCACCTGTGGCTCTTTGCTTAATTGCTTTGGAATGGGATGTGCTTGAATCAGCCTCTTGTCTTTGTGTGAGGTTGTGGCTTAAATTCTCAGCACCTGATAGATCTAAATAAAAATCCCATGTGCTTCCAAACCAAAATGGCCAAAAGAGCAGTCATTGTGGATAAATTTTTTTGCCTTCTTAGGTTGGGTTCCTGACCTACATCAAGTGAGAATAGGGATCCTTTGGGTCAAATGCGTTCTTCAAATCCCTGCAGAGGCTATCCCATAGGTGCTTGGGTTTTCTCATGACTCCAAATCACATAAAGAATCTATGCATGACAGCTAGTAGGCCTCAAATTGGAAAAGTGGAACACTTTACCAGCAGGAATATTTGATCACTCCTGGTTCAAAGGAAGAGTACCAAGGCCACCATGATTTTAGGCAAATGAGGGGCAAGTGAGCTTATTTTGGACACTTTCTTGGCCTTGCCTCTCATAGAAACCTCCAGCCACAGGGTATGATGAGTGTCTATATGGAAGAAGATGAGTGTCATGTGGGAGTGTTTTGGATTTAAGCGAAGAAAGAGAGAACTGAAATTACTGACATATGGGATCGAAAAGGCAATATAACAACAGATGCTACAGAAATAAAGAAGACAATTAGAAATTATTTTGAAAACCTATATTCCAATAAAATAGAAAATAGTGAAGACATTGATAAATTTCTTAAGTCATATGATTTGCACAAACTGAGTCAGGAGGATACACACAATTTAAACAGACCAATATCAATGGATAAAATAGAAGAAGCAATCAAAAGACTACCAACCAAGAAAAGTCCAGGTTCAGATGGGTATACAGCGGAGTTTTACAAGACCTTTAAAAAAGAATTAATACCAATAATTTTCAAGATATTTCAGGAAATAGAAAAAGAGGGAGCTCTGCCAAATTCATTCTATGAGGCCAAGAACACTCTGATTTCAAAACCAGACAAAGACACCTCAAAGAAAGAAAACTACAGACCAATATCTCTGATGAACCTAGATGCAAAAAACCTCAATTAAATTCTGGCGAATTGGATACAAAGTCACATCAAAAAAATTGTGCATCATGATCAGGTAGGATTCATCCCTGAGATGCGAGGACGGTTCAATATACAGAAATCAATAAATGTTATTCACAACATAAATATACTTAAAGATAAGAACCATATGATCATCTAGATAGATGCAGAAAAATCATTCGACAAAGTAGAGCATCCCTTTATGTTCAAAACATTAGAAAAACCAGGGATAACAGGAACTTACCTCGACACTGTAAAAGCTATCTATGCTAACCCTCAGGCTAGTATCATTCTGAATGGAGAAAAATTGAAGGCATTCCCTCTAAAATCTGGAACAAGACAGGGATGTCCTCTATCACCACTTCTATTCAATATAGTTTTCGAAACTGGCCAGAGTAATTAGACAGACGAAAGAAATTAAAGGCATAAAAATAGAAAAAGAAGAACTTAAAATATCACTATTTGCAGATGACATTATTCTTTATATAGAAAACCCAAAAGGGTCTACAAAAAAAACTACTAGAACTAATAAATGAATTCAGCAATGTGGCAGCATATAAAATCAACAAGCATAAAACAAAAGCATTTCTGTATATCAGCGACAAAACTTCTGAAACAGAAATGAGGAAAAACACTCCATTCACATATCCTCAAAAAAAAAAAAAATCTTGGTAATCAACCTAACAAAAGAGGTGAAAGATTTATACAATGCAAACTACAGAACCCTAAAAAGAGAAGTAGAATAAGATCTTAGAAGATGGAAAATATACCCTGTTTATGCATAGGCAGAACTAACATCATCAAAATGGTGATATTACCAAAAGTTCTCTATAGGTTTAACGATAGCCAATCAAAATCCCAAGGGCATTTCTTGTAGAAATAGAGAAAGCAATCATGAAATTCATATGGAAAAATAAAAGACCCAGAATAGCAAAAGCATTTCTAAGCAGGAAGTGTGAATCAGGCGGTATAGCGATAAGAGATTTCAAACTATATTACAGAGCAATAGTAAAAAAAAAAAAACAGCATGGTACTGGTACCAAAACAGGCAGGTGGACCAATGGTACAGAATGGAGGACACAGAGACTAATCCAAAAAGCTACAACTGTCTTATATTTGATAAAGGAGCTAAAAGCATGCAATGGAGGAAGGATAGCATCTTCAACAAATGGTGCTGGGAAAACTGGAAATCCATATGTTACAAAATGAAACTGAATCCCTTTCTCTCGCCATGGACAAAAGTTATATCAAAATGGATCAAGGAGCTTTATATCAAATCAGAGACATGGCGTCTGATAGAAGAAAAATTGGCTACGATCTACATACTGTGGTGTTGGGCTCCAAATTCCTCAAAAGGACACCCATAGCACAAGAGTTAATAACTAGAATCAACAAATGGGACTTACTCAAACTAAAAAGGTTTTTCGCAGCAAGAGAAACAATAAGAGAGGTAAATAGGGAGCCTACATCCTGGAAACAAATCTTTATTCCTCACACTTCAGATAGAGCCCTAATATCAAGAATATACAAAGAACTCAAAAAATTAGACAATAAGATAACAAATAACCCAATCAACAAATGGGCTAAGGATCTGAACAGACACTTCTCAGAGGAGGACATACAATCAATCAACAAGTACATGAAAAAATACTCACCATCTCCAGCAATCAGAGAAATGCAAATCAAAACCACCCTAAGATACCATCTCACTCCAGTAAGATTGGCAGCATTTATGAAGCCAAACAAACACAAGTGCTGGGGAGGATGTGGGGAAAGAGGTACACTTGTACATTACTGGTGGGACTGCAAATTGGTGTAGCCAATTTGGAAAGCAGTATGGAGATTTCTTGGAAAGCTGGGAATGGAACCACCATTTGACCCAGCTATTCCCTTTCTCATTCTATTCCCTAAAGACCTAAAAAGAGCATGCTACAGGGAAACTGCTACATCGATGTTCATAGCACCACAATTCACAATAGCAAGACGGTGGAACCAACCTAGATGCCCTTCAATAGATGAATGGATAAAAAAAAAGTGGCATTTATTCACAACGGAGTATTACTCTGCATTAAAAATGACAAAATCATAGAATTTGCAGGGAAATGGATGGCATTAGAGGAGATTATGCTAAGTGAAGCTAGCCAAACCCTAGCAAACAAATGCCAAATGTCTTCTTTAATATAAGGAGAGTAACTAAGAAGAGAGAAGGGACGAAAAGCATGAGAAGAAAATTAACATTTAACAGGGATGTGAGGTGGGAGGGAAAGTGAGAGAGAAGGGAAATTGCATGGAAATGGAAGGAGACCCTCAGGGTTATAAAAAATTACATACAAGAGGAAGTGAGGGGAAAGGGAAAAATAATACAAGGGGGAAAATTTATTAGAGTAGTGGGATTAGAGAGAGAAGAGGGGAGGAGAGGGCATGGGAGGGGCGATAGTAGAGGATAGGAAAGGCAGAAGAATACAACATGCAGTAGTAAGGCAATATGTGAATCAATGGATGTGTAACTGATTTGATTCTGCAATCTGTATACAGGGTAAAAATAGGAGTTCATAACCCACTTGAATCAAAGTGTGAAATATGATACATCAGGAACTATGTAATGTTTTGAAGAATCATAAATAAAAATTAAAAAAAAAAGAAAACTCACTTCGGTGAATGATATTTCTACAGTAACTGACCCAGTTTAACATCAATGCAAGTAGATTCCTATGGGACATGACGTACATTTTGACATTCATTTTTATTCAACACTGGTACACTACTATTTCATCAGTTTATGCACATTATAGGATGTATATTTCATCCACAATTTAGCAAATTTATAGGCATTTGTTTCACTTTCAATCACTTCCTGCTTCAGAACACATGTATTCCTCCATATTTTTTGACTGGTCTTTTCATGAGACTTCTTACCAAACACAATATTTTCCATTTCCATTATCACTTTTGAAGCAAAACTCACACACACTTCATGATAAACAATAACCCTAAGATTACCATTAGATACATAACTGGTTGGAATGACTGATTTTATGTCAATTTATGATTTCTAATATATTTTCAGATATCAATTCAATCTATTATTTAAAGAGGAACCAGTTATATTATTTATTCACAGTAAGTTCTATTCATGCATTATCTCTATATTCATAGACTCAGGGTACACCACTTTGTACCCCCAATACTAATTTATATGTCTTCAAATATTGCTCCCAGTAATAGTGGAAGAAATAATCATGTCACATGATCTACATATATATTTTATCACAATAATTTTCTGGGCACAAATGCAAAGGTCACACTTATGATTGTACCAAATCCTAAATGGAAAGTGAACATGGATTACTAAAAACATCAATGTCCAGGTTGCCTAATGCTTTCAAATATCATTCCTATTGGTGACTACCTATTTTTTTCTTCCTAAGATTATGTATTCAATCTCAATTCTGTTGAAAATGTCTAATCCTATCACTCACATTATAATTGCCTGATTTTGTATTGTCTCTATTGATATCTTCTTTCTTATATTTTTTCCAGTTCATCATTGTGACTGACTCTTCACATGTGCTGACATTTACATTCACTCTATAACCAAAACCCTATTGCTAAAGAACATTTGGTCCAAATTTTATACTCACTCTTCTTCCTAAACCTACCGACTATCCTATTTTGAGTGGATGTTCTCTTCTACAATCAATCATCCAAGGTCCAAGGTCCTATGCCATGGATTATCGATTTATCTGAGACAATTTTGCAGAACGTAATTCAAAGCTAAGTATCCCAAACAAGGGCCTAATGCCCTTGTGGACTTCAAATCTTACCTAGATTTCTGTTTTCATACTTATATTTCAGCTGTATATTCTTGTAAATATGGCAGTTTTCCAATACCATTATTCATCCAGCAGAATGATTACTAACCCAAATCGAACATGTTATTAACCCTAACCATACACTGTTCCCTCAATTTAACTTTACAGAAGAGCAGGTACAGAGTTCATCTTACAATACAGGAATTTAGGGTATCTTCCACCTGCTGAGAACCTTTGAGGTTCCATGTAGATTTGATCCCTGAAGAAGATGTAGGCAGCAATGAAGGACCTGAGAGAGCAAAAGTCATCTTCCATGGGAAACAACCTTTTAAGGATGAAGGGTTGTGTCTGAATAAGCCTTTCTCTTCTTAATGTAGAGAAGAAGGACCAAACCAGGCCTGTGTGGAGAGATGTTCCCGCAAACTGGTGCGGCCAATTTGGAAAGCAGTATGGAGATTCTGGGGAAGGCTGGGAATGGAACAACAATTTGACCCAGCTATTGCCCTTTTTGGACTATTCCCTTAAGACCTTAAAAGAGTGTACTACAGGGATACTGCCACATCGATGTTCATAGCAGCACAATTCACAATTGCTACACTGTGGAACAAACACAGTTGTCCTTCAGTAGATGAATGGATAAAAAAAAATGTGGCTTCTATACACCCTGGAGTATTACGCAGCACTAAAAAATGACAAAATCATGGAATTTGCAGAAAAATGGATGGTACTAGAGCAGATTATGCTTAGTGACGCTAGTCAATCCTAAAAAACAAATACCAAATGTCTTCTTTGATATAAGGATTGCAACTAAGAACAGAGCAGGGAGGAAGAGCAGGAAGAAAAGATTAACATTAAACAAAGATATGAGGTGGGAGGGAAAGGGAGAGAAAAGGGAAATTGCATGGTAATGGAAGGAGACCCTCATTGTTACACAAAATTACATGTAAGAGGTTGTGAGGGGAATGGGAAAATAAACAAGGAGAGAAATGAATTAGAGTAGATGGGGTAGTGAGAGAAGATGGGAGGTGAGAGGAGGGGGGATAGTAGAGTATTGGAAAGGTAGCAGGATACAAAAGTAACTAATAGGGCATTATGTAAAAATGTGGATGTGTAACCGATGTGATTCTGCAATCTGTATTTGGGGTAAAAATGGGAGTTCATAACCCACTTGAATCTAATGTATGAAATATGATATGTGAAGAGATTTGTAATGTTTTGAACAACCAATAAAAGAAAAAAAGTAGCAATATATATGCCAATCGAAATTCATCATGAAATATATATAATCCACAGATGCAAAAATATTCATTTACTGAACATGGATTTATGTATAATGTTATTCAACTTCGAAGCTCACCCATAGGTTGAATTTTCAGTTCCAACAGCGTTTAGGAGGAGTGATCTCTTCTCACAATTTGTATCTGCCAATTCAGCCACCTCACAAGTATATACGTGTGATACCAGATAGGATTTTCTATGTGCATATAAAAATACATGCACCGTATAGGCTACAGAGAAAGGGAGACAGGAATTCACATATTTGTTAACTTTAAAAACACATGTAGAGTTATTTCAACAAAAAATTGACTAGATTTATAACTCCTACACTATATAATGCAAAAGGCAATTCCAACTACACACCATGCCTCCTCTGAACTGCTTGTATTTCTATTCTTTTTGGGTTATTTCTCACCATCATATTAAGATTATTAGTCAGAGTCCAGTAGGGTAGGGGTTAATGTCAGGGATTCAGTATTTCAAATGGAAAATTGGAAAATGACTCCAATGTGTATGTAAACATGTGCTACACAAAAATCTTCCCACTCACATCCAGAGAAGTGCCATGATATTACCTTCGCCCCAAGTAAGACACAATAAGAGGAGAAAAGTGTGAAAATCTGTGATTATGTATCTGAATGGAATATGCTCGGGAGTTCACAACCTTGGAGGTGGTAGAGGAGCTTCCAAAAGTAAGGGACAGGGTAAACACTCCACCAACATGGAGCTCTGCTGGCCTATGACTTCTTGGGAAACTGCCTCTGAGGTTGGGCACTTGAAATATATGTTGTTGTCATGAGCTTTAGCTTCCTTTGTAGTGAGACCATCAAATCTGGGTCTGCATCTATGTGACCTGGAAGACATGGTTTCTTATATTCCAATGAACCTGAGGCAGCAGTGCTGAATTCTCTCTTTGTAGGTAAACTGTGGCCACAGGAAGCCAAGTGTCTCCTGGTGGGGACTGTGAAGACATTTGGTCATCCTTCACATTTTGTGGTGCTTCTTGCTGCTGCACTGGGAATATGGTTTTTGCTTCACAAAATACAAGGAGTTCAACTGGGACAGAGTGCTGGAGAAAGTTCTGTAACGTGTGTTGTGACTCATTTATTTGTTGGTTTTTCCTTTTTTTTTTTTTTTTTTTTTTTGAGGAATGACCACCAGGCGATGAATTTCCCTCTTAAAACTGCTTTCATTGTGTCCCGTAGATTCCGATATGTTGTGTCTGTGTTTTTGTTTATCTCTAAGAATTTTTTGATTTCCACCTTTATGTCTTCTGTAACCCATTGATCATTCCGTAACATATCGTTCATTTTCCATGTGATGTAGGACTTTTTCTTCCTTCTTTTATCATTGATTTACAGTTTCATTCCATTATAGTCAGAAAAAATGCATGGTATTATCTCCACCCCTTTATATTTACTGAGGGTTTCCCTATGGCATAATATATGGTCTATTTTTGAGAAGGATCCATGTGCTGCTGAAAAAAAGTATATCCATTTGATGATGGTTGGTATATTCTATATATTTCAGTTAAGTCTAGGTTATTGATTGTGATATTGAATTCTATATTTTTTTAATTCAACTTTTGTTTGAAATATCTGTCCAATGGTGAGAGAGCTGTGTTGAAGTCACCGATAATTATTGGGTTGTTGTCTATTTGATTCCAGAACTTGAGGAGAATTTGTTTTATGAAGGTCGCAGCACCATTATTTGGTTCATAAATATTGATAATTTTTATGTCTTGCTGGTGAATGATTCCTTTTAAAGTTATATAATATCCATACTTATCCCTTTTGAATAACTTAGTCTTGAAGTCGATTTTATTCTATGTGAGGATGGCCACCCCTGGTTGCTTACGAGGACCGTGTGCATGGTATATTTTTTCCCAACCTTTCACCTTCAGCCTGTGTATGCCTTTTCCATTCAGATGTGTCTCCTGGAGGCAACATATTGTTGGATTTGTTTTTATAATCCAAGTTACCAGCCTATCTCGCTTTATTGGAGAGTTCAACCATTAAGGTTTAGAGTTACTATTTATATATGGTTTGTACTGCCAGCCATTTTGATTATTTATTTTTTTTTAATTTAGTTTGTTTCTCCATGATTAGCTTTTCCCCCGACCTCTGTTATTACTGAGGCACTTCCCAGTGATAGTTTTGGTTGTTGTTTTTCATTTCTTCCTCGTGTAGTGTTTTGCTCAAGACACTTTGCAATGCTGGTTTTCTGGCTGCAAATTCTTTTAGCTTTTGTTAATTATGAAATATTTTTATTTTGTTGTTGTACCTGAAGCTTAATTTTGCTGGATACAGAATTATTGGTTGGCATCCATTGTCTTTCAGTATTTGAAATACATTGTTCCAGGATCTTCTCGCTTTCAGCGTCTGTGATGAAAAATCTGTTGTTAACCTTATTGGTTTACCCCTGAATGTCATCTGCCTCCTTTCTCATGTACCTTTTAATAATTTCTCTTTGGTCTGTTTATTGGATATTTTCGTAACAATGTGTCTTGGCATTGGTCTACTGTGATTTTGTGTGCTCGGTGTCCTGTATGCATCTACAATTTGTATATCCGTTTCCTTTTTTATTTCTGGAAAGTTTTCTAAAATTATTTCATTCAGCAGGTTACTCATTCCCTTGGTTTGAATCTCTGTACCTTCCTCTATCCAGATGACTCATAAGTTTGTTTTTTTATGTTATCCCATATCTCTTGGATGTTTTTCTCATGATTTTTTCCCAGTTTTTCTGAGTTGGCTAGACTCCTTTCAAGATGATATATTTTTTCTTCATTATTTGACGTTCTGGCTTCTACTTGCTCCACTCTGTTAGTGATACTCTCAATTGAGTTTTTAATTTGGTTTATCGTTTCCTTCATTTCTAGAATTATTGTTTGATTTCTTTTATAATCTCTATCTCCTGATAAAGACGCTTAACTTCTTCTTTTATCTGTTTATGTAATTCATTTTCAATGTGTTCTTTCACTGTTTGGAATTGCTGTCTCGTATCCTCTTTAAGGTTCCATTCCATCTGTCTAAGGTATTCCTTGAGTTCTTTATATGACCATTTTCCTGATGATTCTAGGTCCTCCTGATTATTTAGGTTGTCCTTCATTGTTTGTACACATTTTCATCCTTGCTTTTTTATGCTGCTAATGTTACTTCTTGTTCTGTTTGACTGCTGAGTTACTGCTTACTCTTATAAATTTATTTGAAGCTTGGGAGGAAAGATAGTAGTAGGGATGGGAAGAAGTCACTAAAGAGAATGAGAGTAGGCAGGTAGAATTCAAGGAAGGGAGAATAAGAAAATTGAAAAGAAATGAAAAGACAAAAGAAAAAAAATAGAAAATAAAGAAAGAAATAATTTTTTTTAGAAATAATAATGATAATTATAAAAATGAAAATTAAAATTTAAAAGAATCATAAAATAATAAATTTTAAAAATTTTTAAAAATAAAAACATTAAAAAAAGTTAAAGAACAACAACAAAAAAATGAAAATGAAAGAAAAAGAAGAAAATAAAAAGAAAAAAATAATAATAATACATGCAGTAATAGAGTTCAATTAAATTCTCTTCCAGTAGGTGGAGCTGTGTGCATTGGGCCAAGCTTCTCCTCTCAATAGGTGGGAAGCAATCACTGTGCAGCAACTCTTTATCCCAGAATGGGCGGATCTCCAATCCTGAGTGTCTAGGGCCTTCTCTTTTTTTTCCTCAAGCCAGGCCCCCAAACCTGTGACGCTCACCACAATACTATGTAATGTTTTGAACAACCATTAATAAAAAGTTTTAAAAAAAGAAAACTAAATTCAGTGAATGATGCACGCGAATCCTAATATTTCTACAGTAACTGACTTAGTTTAACATCAATGCAAGTCGATTCCTATGGGACATGATATGTATTTTGCCATTCATTTGTATTCAACACTGGTACACTACTATTTCATCAGTTTATGCACATCATTGGATATATATTTCATCCACAATTTAGCAAATTTATAGGCATTTGTTTCACTTTCAATCACTTCCTGCTTCACAACTCATGTATTCCTCCATATTTCTTGATTGGTCTTTTCATGAGACTTCTTTCCAAACACATTATTTTCGATTTCCATAATCACTTTTGGAGCAAAACTCACACACACTTCATGATAAACAATAACCCTAAGATTACCATTAGATATATAACTGGTTGGAATGAATGATTGTATGTCAATATATGATATCTTATATATTTTCAGATATCAATTCTATCCATTATTTAAAGTGGAACCAGTTAGATTATTTATTCACAGTATATTCTATTCATCCATTATCTCTATATTCATTGACACATGGTACACCACTTTGTACCCCCAATACTAATTTATATGTCTTCAAATATTGCTCCCAGAAATGGTGAAAGAAATACTCATATCACATGATCCACAGATACATTTTATCACAATAATTTTCTGGGCAGAAAATGCAAAGGTCACACTTATGATTGTACCAAAGCCTAAATGGAAAGTGAACATGGATTACTAAAAACATCCATGTCCAGGTTGCCTAATGCTTTCAAATGTTATTCCTATTGGTAACTACATATTTTTTTCTTCCTAAGATTATGCATTCAATCTTAACCGTGTTGAAAATGTCTAATCCTATCACTCACATTATAATTGCCTGATTTTGTAATGTCTCTATTGATATCTTTTTTCCTATATTTTCTCCAGTTCATCATTGTGACTGAGTCTTCACATGTGCTTACATTTACATTCACTCTATAACCGAAACCCTATTGCTAAAGAACATTTGTTCCAAATTTTATACTCACTCTTCTTCCTAAACCTACAGACTATCTTCCTATTCCTACTGACTCTCCCAATTTGAGTAAATGTTCTCTTCTACAATCAATCATCCAAAGTACAAGGTCCTTTGCAATTGTATATCGCATTATCTGAGACATCTCTGCAGAATGTAATTCAAAGCTAAGTATCCAAATCAAGGGCCTAATGCCCTTCTGTGCTACAAATCTTACATAGATTTCTGTTTTTGTACTTATATTTCACCTCTATAATCTTATAAATATTGCAGGTTACCAATAGCAGTAATCATCCTGCAGAATGATTTATAACCCAAATCGAACAAGGTATTAACCCTAACCATACACTGATCCGTCAATCTAACTTTACAAAAGTGCAGGGACAGAGTTCATCTTAAAATACAGGAATGTAGGGGATCTTCCACCTGCTGAGAACCTCAAAGGTCCATGCAGATTTGATCCCAGGGAAAGATGCAGGCAGCTATGAAGTACCTGAGAGAGCAAAGGTCACCTTCCATGGGAAACAACCTGGTAAGGATGAAGGGTAGCTTCTGAATAAGCCTCTCTCTTCTTAATGTAGAGAAGATGGACCAAACCAGTCCTGTGTGGTAAGCTGTTCCCGGATGCCTATGGTTGATATACCATTCGAACTTGTGAAAGTATCACAGGAAGTAGGGGCAACCTCCATCATAGGACCATTGGAAGGAACTGTTAGGACAAAGTGGTTGCCAAAGCAGTGACCTCATTAAGATATTGAAGGAAGTAACCTCACCTTACTTCTTTGGTGATGGAAGTCTCAGATCCGGGAAGCCAGACACCAAGAGCCAGTCCCAGTCCCAGTCTCAGTGTTCTCACTTGTTTGGATTTACCAAGGACAGAGTCAGTCTTTCTTGGTACCTACTGATGTGAGGATGGCCAAATGTCAGGAAAGCTCTGAAGATGGGCCTTTCCTGAGAAACCAGGTAGTGGATCACCGCTGGCTCATGAAAACTTCACAGAGTTGGCCAAGGAGACCAGATCTGACACAGGACAGGCCATTTCAGCGGAACATAGTATGGCCCACCATTCAGAGGACACTCCCAATAGTTACAGACCTACTTGGGGAAAGGAGGTGCCTTTGTGGGTTTGGGTGTGGGTTTGAGGTTTTGTCTCATGTTCTAAGAATAGTTAGGAAAGGTGGTTTGTTTGGTTTGGAGTGAACTGTTTCTGGTAAGACGTTTCGCAAGGCGAGTGTTTCTTTTTCTGTGGATCCACTGTGTCCGTGGTTGTAGACATTAGAAAAGAGAATGCATCAACGGATGTGTCCTGTCTAGTAGAAAGCATTCCAGGATTTATCTTGTCCAGTGTATGAATGGACTGCGGCTTGACTTATGGATGGGCAACATCTACTATCTTCCTAAGTTCCTGTTTTCTTCCTGAAAACTGATCACTCTCAGAATAGGCTCACGATTTTGTTTCCATGATTTGTATCACCTCCAAGCTCTGTGCTTACCAATTGTTCTGTTGCCCTGAATGTGAGGAAGGTCTTTTCTTCAGGCCAAACCTTTGTGAAGCATGAAGAAAACAGTTTTGAAATGGAAATGAAAGGGCATCACCTGTGGCTCTTTACTTAATTTCTTTGGAAAGGGATGTGTCTAAATCAGATTTTTGGCCCTGTGTGAGGTTATGTCTTAGATTCTCAGCACCTGAAGGATCTAAAAAAAAGATCCAATGTGTGCATCTAAAACAAAAATTGCCAAAAGAGCAGTCATTGTGAATGAAGTCTCTTGCCTACCTCTGTAAGGTTCCCGACCTTCATCAAGTGAGACTAGTGATCATTTGGGTCAAATGAGTTCCTCAAAACCCTGCAGAGGCTAGCCCATAGGTGCTTGGTTTTTCTCATGACTCCAATTCACATAAAGAATCTAAACCCCACAGTCAATAGGCCTCAAATTGGAGAAGCAGTGCCGTATTAACGAGTATTAGGGATTAACGTATTAGGGATTCTTTGGGTCAAATGAGTTCTTCAAAGTCCCGCAGAGGTTCTTGTGTTTTCTCATGACTCCAAATCACATAAATAATCTATACCTAAAAGTCAGTAGGCCTCAAATTGGAGTAATAGAGCAGTATTAACGGCAGGCTTATTTGATCACTCGTGGTTCACAGGAAGGGTGTCCAGGCCACCTTGAATATTGGCAAATGAGGGGCAAGGGAGTTTATTTTGGACACTGTCTTTGGCTGTGCCCCTCATGGAAAACTCCTGGCAAAGGTTACAATGAGTGACTATATGGAAGAAGATGAGGGCCATGTGGGAGAGTTTTGGTTTTAATTTTGGTCATTTGTGAGGCGGTTGGAAGAAATGACTGGGTCCACCAGGGCTTGAACTCTGGTGTGATTCCCCTTAGAGACTGGGTTTTGGAACTGACCTCAGAGAAGTATTGCCATGAATTTTGTTGGGATTTTAGGAGGCCACGCATGAGAGTCGCCCTTGGAAACTGAGATCTAGGCCCAGGGTGGCTTTCCTCTGATCACTGGGAATCTCAGCCAGGATATCACATGATTTTATTCTGAAAGACTTCGGTACCATAGTTGAGAGTCAAAACACACACGTACCTCACATTGTAGACCTCAATGGGCCTGGCTTCATGTGTCCATTTGGCCACTCTTTGGGAAGACTTGCCTGTGAGAGTTCTCCAGAGCATTCACTGAAATGAGCTTCCTCAACATTTAATGTTTTCTGAATGAATTGAAACCAACAGTGCCTCCAACTTCATCCTTGAAAAATGGCTAGAAAAATACCATAAAATTTTGGAAATTCATTGGAGAAGCTTTGTATGTCCTGTTGCTGATCATGAGGGTACCAGAGAGTGCCTTGAATTACTGGGTTTCATGAAAATGGTGTAGAACAGAGATTTCAGTATGTTGGAGCCTGCTGAGTAGTGGGCCTAGAGGAGTGGTGGGCAGGTGTGTGAAAGAACATCAGTGGTAGGGCCATGAGGATCTACCATTGGATTCCAAATGGCTTTTGACTGACATGGTGCAGCCAGCAGACCCTTATATGTAAAGGCATCTTGTTATATGGAGAGGTTTCAGGGCAATGTTCAGAATGAGGTTGATATGGACAAGGCGGCAATGGGACAAGATATGAGGGATAGAGCCTGGTTGGTGCATTCTCTTGCAGACTCTGACCCACCACTCGTGACAGAACTCCCTCCAGCACTGTGTCCCAGTTGAGCTCCTTGTATTTTGTGACGCAAATACCAAACTCCCAGTGCTGCAGCAAAAATACCACAAAAAGTTGAGGAGGAACAAATGGCTTCACAGTCCACACGGGGAGACACTTAGTCTCCAGTGGTCACAGTTGACGTACAAAAAGAGGATTCTGCACTGCTTCCTCATGTTTATTGGAAAATAAGAAACCCTATTGCTAAAGAACTTTTGGTCCAAATCATATACTCACTCTTCTTCCTAAATGTACCGACTATCTTTCAAATCCTAATGACTATCCTTTTTTGAGTGGATGTTCTCTTCTACATTCAATCTTCCAAGGTACAGGTCCTATGCCATTGTATATCAAATTTTCTGAGACATCTGTGCAGAACATAATTAAAAGCTAAGTATCCCAATCAAGGGCCCAATGCCCTTCTGGCCTTCAAATCATACCTAGATTTCTGTTTTCATTCTTATATTTCACCTCTATATTTTTGTAAATATCGCAGGTTCCCAATAACATAATTCATCACAGAGAATATTTCCTAACCCAAATTGAACCTGTTATTAACCCTAAATATACACTCTTCCCTCAATCTCATTTTACTGAAAAGCAGGGACAGAGTTGTTCTTAGAATACAGGAAAGTACGGGACCTTCCACCTGCTGAGAACCTCAAAGGTCCATACAGAAATGATACCCATTGAAGTTGTAGGCAGGTACGAAGGACCTGAGAGAGCAAAAGTCATATTCCATGGCAAGCAACCTGGTCAGGATGAAGCAATGTGTCTGAATCAACTTTTCTCTTCTTATTGTAGAGAAGATGGATCAAACCAGCCTGTGTGGAGAGCTGTTCCTGGGTGCCTATGGATGATATATCATTCTAACTTGTGAAAGTGTCACAGAAAGTAGGGGAAGCCTCCATCTCATGGGACCCTTGGAAGCAACTCTTAGGACAATGTGGTTTCCAAGGCAGTGGCCTCATTCAGTTCCAAAGAAAGTGACATGCCTCATTTCCTTGGTGATTGAACTCTCTGAACTTGGTATCCAAGAAGCCAGGCACCAAGAGGCAGTCCAAATCCCAGTCCCAGTGGGCTCACTTGTTTGGATTTTCCAAGGACAGAGTCAGTCTTTCTCGGTAACTACTGCTGTGAGGATAGCCAAATGCCAGGAGAGTTCTGAAGAGGGACATTTCCTGAGAAAGCAGGTAGTGGCTCAACACTTTGTTCCTGACAACTTCACAGAGTTAGCCAAAGAAACCAGATCAGAGAGGTGGTTTGTTTGGTTTGGAGTGAACTGTTTCAAGTAGATTCTTTTACAAGGTGAGTGTTTCTATGTCTGTGTATCCCACTGTGTCCCTGGTTGTAGACATTAGAAAAGAGAATGCAACAATGGATGTGTCCTGTCTAGTAGAAAGCTTCCCAGCATTCATCCTGCCCAATTTATGAATGGAGTGTGCCTTGCCTTATGGATGGGCAACACCTACTACCTTCATAAGTCCCTGTTTTCTTCCTGAATTCTGGCCACTCTCCAGAATACACTCATGGTTTTCTGTCCAAGGTATGTACCAACTCCAAGGTCTGTTACATGACCATGTACTGGATAGCTGAAGGGAATGGCCAGCATATCAAAAAACTCAGATATCCGTGTGACCAGGAAAATCTCAGTGTATAAACCTGCTTTGGGCCTTTTGCTTACCTATTGTTCTTTTGCCCTGAATGTCAGGAAAGACTTTGCCTCAGGCCACCCCTTTGTGAAGCCTGAAGAAAACAGTTTTGAAATGGAAATGAATGGGCATCACCTGTGGCTCTTTGCTTAATTGCTTTGGAAAGGGATGTGTCTGGATCAGGCTCTTGGCCCTGTGTGAGGCTGTGGCTTAGATTTTCAGCACCTGATGGATCTAAAGAAAGATCCCATGTGAGCATCCAAAACCAAAATGGCAAAAAGTTTAGTCATTGTTAATGAATTCTATTGCCTACCCCTTTTAGGTTCCTAAAATCCATCAATTGAGAATAGGGATCCTTTGGGTCAAGTGAGTTCTTCAAATCTCTGCAGAGGACCTTGGTTTTCTCATGACTCCAATTCACATAAAGAATCTAAACCCCACAGTCAGAAGGCCTCAAATTGGAGAAATGGAACAGTATTAAGGGCAGGCCTATTTGATCACTTCTGGTTAACAGGAAGGGTGTCCAGGCCACCCTGAATTTAGGCAAATGAGGTGCAAAGGAGATTATTTTGGACATTGTCTTGGCCTGCGACCCTCATGGAAAACTCCAGCCAGAGGTTATGATGAGTGTCTATATGGGAGAAGATGAGGGCCATGTGGGAGTGTTTTGGTTTTAATTGTTTTTATTTAAGTCGTGGTTGGAAGAGTTGACTGGATCCACCTGGGCTTGAACACTGGTGTGATTCCCCTAGAGACTGAGTTCTGGAACTGACCTCCAAGAAGTATTGCTCTGTATTGTGTTGGGATTTTAGGAGGCCACGCATGAGATTCGCCCTTGGAAACTGAGATCTAGTCCCAGGGTGGCTTTCCACAGAGCACTGGGAATCTCAGGAATGATATTACATGATTTTATTCTTAAAGACGTGGCAGCCATTGTTGCAAGTCAACACACACATGGACCTCACATTGTAGACCTCAATGGACCTGGCTTCATGTGACCTTTTGGCCTGTCTTTGGGAAGCCTTGCCTGTTAACGTTTTCTAGAGCTTTCATTGAAATGAGCTTTTTCTCCATTTAATGGTTCCTGAGTGAATTGAATCCCACAGTGCCTCCAATGTCATCGTTGAAAAATGGCTAGATAAATACCATTAAATTTTTGAATTCCCATGACCAGGTCGCACTGGAGAAACTTTGTATGTCCTATTGATGATCATGAGTGTATCAGACAGTGCCTTGATTGACTGGTGTTCATGAAAATGGTGTAGAAGAGAGATGCCAGTAATTTGGAACCTGATGAGTAGTCGGCCTAGAGCAGTGGAGTGCAGGTGTGTGTTAAAACATCTGGGGTGGGGTCATTTGGATTTGCATTGGCTTCCAAATAGTTTGTGACTGACATAGTGTAGCCTCTAGATCCTTGTATGTAAAGGCATCTTGTTATATGGAGAGGTTTCAGTGCAATGTTTAGAATCAGATTGCTATGGTCAAGGGGGCAAGCTATGTGGGATAGAAGCCTGGTTGGTGCATTCTCTTGCAGACCCTTACCCACCACACATGACAGAACTCCCTCGAGCACTGTGTCCCAGTTGAACTCCTTGCATTTCGAGAAGCAAATACCAAACTCCCAGTGCAGCTACAAGAAACTCCACAAAAGTGGAGGATGATTAAATGTCTTCACAGTCCACACTGGGAGACACTTAGCCCCCATTGGCAACAGTTTACCTACAAAGAGAGAATTCAGCACTACTGCCTCATATCCATTGAAAAATATGAAACCATGTCCTCCAGGTCACATAGATGCAGACCCAGATTTGATGGTCTCAATACAAAGGAAGCTAAAGCTCCTGAAAACAACATATATTTCAAGTGCCCAACCTCAGAAGCAGTTTCTCAAGAAATCTTTATGCCAGCAGAGCTCCATGTTTGTGGAGATATTACCCTGTTCTTTGCTTTTGGAAACTCCTCTACCACCTTCAAGTTTGTGAACTCCTGAGCATTTTCCATTCCAGATGTGTATTCACAGATTTTCAAATCTTCTCTAATTGTGTCTTACTTGGGGTGAAGGTAATATCAAGGCATTGTTCTGAATGAAAGTGGGAAGATTTTGGGGTAGCACATATTTGCATACACATTGCATTCTTTTTTCAGTTTTCCATTGGAAATACTGAATCCCTGACTGTCAGGGGTAGAAGGAATTCTCCTTCAAAGAATAGCCTGACACTTATAAGAAACAACACCCAGGGAGACATCATCTCTTGGAGACATCATTTAGCCATCTGTGTCCCTGAGACATCCTGTGGCCATCTGTCTTCCTGAAATATCCTGAGGTTATCTCACCTTGTGTAGACATCCAGGAACTGCCGATAAGAGAGCTTTCCCATCTCCAGCATATAAAATCCCCTGTGTGAACAATGTATTTTGAAGGTTGATCAGAACTCCTGTCTTCCTGTCATCTCTCGTGTCTCTTGTCCCTTCATTCCTCCCTATCTTGGTTCGCTGCCCACGTTGATGTGTCCTGCCAGCCGGGACATCTGGCGCCCACTGACTGGGGCTCGAGCCTTTGAGTCATAGGGAACCCCGTCCTCTTGGAAAACTTGGTCAAGCGGAGCTCACAATTGCCTCAGCAGACACCACCGAGAGACAGATCCAGGAGGAGAGTGGGGATGACGCACGGGGAGTGACCCACCATGGGTCAAGCAGTTTTGTCACATGATTTGTATTTGTCGGGCCTCAAGGATTCCTTCAAGACATGGGGGGCACGTGTTAAGAAAAAGGACTTAAAATTTTTCTTTTCATACATAGGGGAATTGTGTCTATGATTTCACCTTGAAGGGACCATTAATGGTAAAAGATGGCTTAGAGTAGGAGACTGTTTAAAAGATTATTATGAATCCTTTGGACAGAAAAATTGCCTGTTCCCACCTTTTCTTACTGGAAATTAATTAATTAATTTCTTAAAAGTTCACCCTTTGACAATGGTACCTTAAAACTTTTCAGGATTAGGAAAGAGACTATGCAAAAGACCTCTCATCCCCCCTCGCATGCCCATCAGTTAGTATAGACATAGACCATTCTCAGTCTCCCCAGGACCCTGGAAACCTTCCTGGTCCCCCTCAAAATACCACCCTAATGAATAGGGCTCCAATGGTTACCAACCGCCTTTATCCAGTTTTAAATCCTGGAGACACATTGACCCCTGGGGAGAAGGCTAACTTGGAGAAGGAAGCAACTCCCTATGATACAGAAGACCTGCCACTGCTTAGGACCCAGCCACAGCCTATAGGACTTACACATCCACCTCCCTCCTATATCTCTCCTGCTTTTTGTGCTCTGGCCCTTCAGGGGCCAAATCCCCCCACCAGATATTTTTTCCCCAATTCCCTTGCCTAACCTGGCTCCCTTGGGAGAGTCTCTCCAACATAGACTGGAAGAGATCCAAGTTTAAAAAGAATTAAGATCCCTTGACTCTGAGCTTTATTCATTAGCCTTAGGCATGGAGTCAACACAAGCTGGCCCAAAGTGGTCTAATACAAAGGCTAAGCCGCTCCATTGGACTGTTCTCCCTTTTCAGTCACCCTCAGTTAGATAGTTAAGCCTGCCCAGGTTGATGTCAAAGACTTAGACGAGGATCAAGAGGAGGAAGCGGGGGAAATGGATCAAGGAGATCAGGACTCAGAGGATGAGGACTTCATCCCTAGGCAGGAAGGAACCCAGAGTGTCTACAAAACATTAAGCCTGCGTTTTCTTGAAAAAACTTAAAAAGTCTTGTGCTCACTATGGACCCATTGCACCCTACACGTAGGCTTTATTAGAAAGCTACATGACACAATGTCTTACTCCCAATGATTGGAAATTTTTAGACCAAGCTACCCTCAATGCCGCAGACTTCCTGTTATGGAATGCAGATTTCAAAGAGCACTGTCAGGAAACTGCTCAGAAAAATTTAACTAAGCCCTCCTCTAATTCCTGGACTTATGTTAAGCTAGTGGGCAATGCGCCTTTTGACACTAAAACTTAACTGGCACGTTTCCCTGCTGGACTTTTGACACAGATTCAGATGGCTGGCTTACATGCTTGGAGACGCCTCCCTCAAAAGGCCTCTGCTACGACTTCCCTGGCAAAAATTCAACAAGGGCCCGACAAGCCTTATAGCGACTTTGTTCCCCGGCTTAACCTAGCTGCGGGATTCTTGCTTGGACCAAGCGAAAGCGAAAGCACCTTTGTAAAACATCTTGCCTTTGAAAATGCCAACCTGGCATGTCAGGATGTTCTTCGACCACATAAGAAAAAAGTGAAACTTTCTGACTTTATTGGACTCTGTGCAGCGTTGGGTGTAGCCCTTGCCATGGGTCTCACCCTCGGTGCCGCCTTTACCAAGGCCTTTCACAATCCTGGCTCACGTAGTTGCTTTACTTGTAAACAACCTGGCCATTTTGCACGTGAGTGTCTGACAGGCAAACAAAGCCTAAGAATAGTGTCTTTTCAAACTGAGGCTAAACTGCCCCCAGCTACCCTTTGCCCTAGATGAGGTAAAGGTCATCACTGGGCCAGTGAGTGTAGATCTAAGACAAATGCCCTCAGCAGCCTATCTCAAAATCCTTCTCCACAATTGCCTCATTCCAATTAGCCACCCCAGGCAGCGCAGGATTGGACCTTTTTGCCGCCACGAATACAATATTAGACTCAATGCAAGGGCCCCAGATAATACCCACTGGAATTATGGGTCCCACTCCATCTCATATGTGTGCCCTTATTCTTGAAAGAGCCTCTACTACCTTACAAGGTGTTCAGGTCTTCCCTGGCATTAAAGATAATGATTTCCCTGGAGAAATAAAAATACTGGCCACAGCTATTAATGGAGTTGCGGCCATCCCAGCAGGAACAAGACTTGCACAATTAATACTCCTTCCCTTGGATTCAGGAGGCACTTCCACCACTCAAACCTACCGAGGGGGACTACCTCCTTGGGCTCCTCTGATGTATATTGGGTTCAGCCCATTTCTCACAATAGACCCACCCTTATCTTACTTATTGAAGGAAAGGAATTCCAAGGAATTCTTGATACTGGAGCTGATGCCACAATTATTTCTCAAAAATACTGGCCAACAGGTTGGCCCCTCACCCCATCCTTGACAGACCTTAAAGGGATAGGACAGTCAAAAAATCCTCTGGTCAGCTCTAGGGCTCTTAGCTGGACTGATACAGAGGGTAATATGGGAACTGTCACTCCTTTCTTTGTTCCTGACCTTCATCTTAACCTATACGTCCGAGATATTTTGAGTCAAATGTAAGTTATTCTTTCCAGTCCCAATTCCATGGTGACTCATCAAATGCTTCATATGAATTTTGTCCCTGGTACAGGCATGGGGAGACTGAGACAAGGACTGGTTGAGCCTATACAACCCTTACAAAAAACAAATACATATAGACTTGGGTATTTGGATTTTTAGTGTTGGTCCCTGACCCTCCTGTACCCCATGCAGATAAAATTATTTGGGAGACTCAGACTCCTGTGTCGGTGGATCAGTGGCCCCTTACCCAAGAAAAATTGGAGGCTGCCTCCATGTTAGTGCAGGAACAGCTGGCAGCTGGCTATGTAGAGCCATCAAGCTCACCATAGAATAATTCTATTTTTGTTATCAAGAAAAAATCAGGCAAGTGGCGCCTTTTACAAGATTTGTGTGTCATTAATAAAGTTATATGCCTGATGAGAGCACTACAGCCAGGCATTCCCACACCAGTGGCTATTCCCAAAAACTATTGTAAAATGGTTGTTGACTTAAAAGATTGCTTTTTTACCATTGCTTTACATCCTGAGGATAGACCCTATTTTGCCTTTAGTCTCCCTCACATTAATTTTCAGGGCCTTATGCAGAGATTTCAATGGAAGGTTCTTCCCCAAGGTATGGCCAACAGCCCTAGTCTTAGCCCAAAATACTTTGCTCAAGCAGTAGACCCTGTGAGAGAGCAATGTTCACAAATTCATATTTTACATTAATTGGATGATTTGTCAATTGCTGCACCTAATATCCATGACGTTAATAATTGTTACCTGGACCTTTACAAAACCCTCACTACCTTGGGACTACAGATAGCTTCTGATAAGGTTCAAACACAGGACTGTTATACCTATTTGGGCCTTAAACTTCAAGATAATCAGATTCAAATTCCTAAAATACAACTACGTGTGGACCATCTTCACACTCTTAATGATTTTCAAAAATTACTGGGGGATATTAAATGGCTAAGAACATATTTAAAATTACCCACTTGTGTACTTTTGTCCCTTAATTATATTTTGAGAGGTGATTCCCACCCCTCCTCCTCTCAAAAGCTTACACACGAGGCATTACAGGCATTAAACCAAGTCACAGAACCCATTGCCCAACAGTTTGTTACACAAATTTCTTATAACCTTCCTCTGGTTCTGGTTATTTAACAAACTCCTCATACACCCACAGGAATAATTTGGCAGCGAGATCCACATTTTAAAAATAAAGGCTGCCCCTTGCTTTGGGTCCATTTACCCACCACATCCTCCAAGGTTATTACTGTTAATCTTGCTCAGGTAGCTTCTATTATTATTAAAGGTCATTTGATTCTCGACAACATTTTGGCAAAGAACCTCATAATAATTTAATTCCATATATGAAGGACAAAACCAAATTTTTAATACAGACACGGGATGAATGGGGTATTGCCCTCTCAGGCTTTTGGGGAACAATTGATAACCACCTCCCCAATGACCCCCTTTTACATTTTGTCCAGTTACATCCATTTATTTTTCCCAAAATTACTCAAAAGGCTCCCATTCCTCAAGCCCTTAATGTCTTTACAGACGGTTCCAGTAATGGCTGAGCGCTCTTTGTTGTCAATAACCAGCCTACCATCTTTGATACTATCTATCAGTCAGCACAGGTTGTGGAATTGTTTGCCATAACACAAGTTTTTATAATATTTTTTGATAATCCTGTTAATATTTATACAGACAGTGCCTACATTGCTCATTCTGTGCCCCTGCTGGACATTTCCCCCACCATTAAGGCTTCTTCCAATGTGGCCTTTCTTTTTCATCAGCTTCAGCAGCTAATTCAGGCCAGACAACACCCATTTTTCTTAGAACACATCAGGGCACACTCTGATCATCCCAGGCCTCTAACACAAGGTAATGCCCAAGCTGATGCAGCAACTCGTTCCATCTTTCCAATTTTTGTGGGCTCCATTCAAAAGGCCACAGAGTTACACAATCTTCACCATCTAAATTCCAAGAGCCTTCAATTACTTTGTAAAATTACCATGCAACAGGCACGAGAAATAGTAAAAGCATGCCCAGGTTGCACTGTCTCCCTCCCCATTCAACACATGAGAGTTAACCCCCGAGAATTACTGCCCAATCAGTTTTGGAAAATGGATGTTACTCATTTTCCTGAATTTGAAATTACCAAATATATACACGTTTCTATAGATACCTTCAGCGACTTTATTTTTGCATCACCACATTCAGGAGAGGCTACCAAATATGTTCTTTCTCCTCTTATTTCAGCCTTTTCCATAATGGGTAAACCAATACATATTAAAACAGATAATTATCCTGCATATACCTGTGCCAAGTTTAAATAGTTTTGTGCTACCTTGCAAATTCGTCATACTACTGGAATTCCATACAACCCTCAGGGCCAAGGCGTTATGGAACGTGCCCACCTTACCTTATAGACTTGGATAACCCTCCATAAGGCTTCCGCCCTTGTATTTACCACTCCCAGGCATCGCCTTAACCATGCCTTACTTGCCCTTATTTTTCTTACCCTAGACAGTGAAGGCCATTCGGCCGCAGACAGAAACTGGCATCCCTTGTCCAATTCTGTTCGCCCACCTCTTATGTGGTGCAATTCCCTTACAAATAAATGGAAAGGTCCAGATCCTGTTCTCATCTGGGGACGAGGCTCAGCTTGTCTTTTGGACAAAGAGCAATCAGCCCCAAGATGGTTACCAGAATGCCTGGTTAAACAGGTTAATGACTTACCTCAACACAGGGATGGAGGGCCTCCCCCTGAGGACAAATTTTGTTCTTTTTCAGATGCAGCCAACAATCTGTGTGAGGATCCTGATTTAGGCACTTCTGCTTAACAGGTTTGTACATGGAGGCCTTGGCCCTCCACGTTCCAACATCATGGTGTAAGTTTTTGGGCCCCCCTGTGAATGCAAGTGATGATCTTGGACTCAGGCTCCCACTAGTTGGACCAAGACTGCTGACTGCGTGACTAAGGTGTCTTACTTGCATGCCGAGGTTGACCATAAACTTGGAGGAGTTCATCAGCCTAAATGGGTATGTGTTAACAAGCCAAAGTTTATTCCCCCTAGTACAAGTAAAGCTCTCCAAAATTCTTCTGCAACCTGTTCGCATACCCAGGCGAGGCATGACTCTTGTTATGTGTCGCCCTCAATTTGTGTTAACAAGCAGGGAGAACAATTTTTTGAAGCCTCCCAAACTAAAACTCATGCAGCAGGGGGGACCACTATTCATTATACCTCCGTTCTATTTGACCAGGGAGTAGAAGGCAAATACACCAAGCTACAGTCAGCTGGTTGCCAAGGCCCTGTCGATAAACCCTCCTGCTGGCCCATTAAGGCCCCTACAGGGGTCACTGATGGTGGAAGAACCACTGATGCTGTCAAACATCCTCACATAATCAAACTTTTGAAACCCCAAATCCCTGAGCTCACATATCATCCCTTAATGTTGCCTAAATCTCAGCTCCCAGGTTTAGATACCAATACATTAGATATTTTGGAAACTACCTTCTACTTGCTTAATAATTCCAACCACACCCTTGCTGGTGATTGCTGGCTCTGCATGACAACAGGGGCAATTATGACTATGGCAGTTCCTATTAATTCTATCATAGACAATGATAATACATGCCAACCCGGATTTCCTTTTTAAGTACAACTTATAGGCACTATTACATTATGTCTTTTAGGCGCGATGCAGAATAACACCTATGATATTGATGTTGGAGTTACTTTCTTTGAAAATTGCTCAACATACAAAATTATTCCTCACCCACCCCAACTCTTTGTCCTCCCAATGGCAGAGTTTTAATGGGTGGAGGAAACTTGGCCTTTCCCAGGCTTCCAGCGAATTGGACCCGTGGCTCTGTTCTTGCCTTATTACTCCCTGATATAACTATAGTCCCAGGAGACGAACCTCTACCCATTCCTAGCCTAGACACCTTAGTCAAAAGACACAGGCGGGCAATACAGGCCTTACCACTCATTGCCAGCTTTGGAATAACAGCTGCTGTGGGCACAGGTACACTGGCTTAGGCACAGCTATACACTCTTACCATCGCCTGTCTCAACAACTTATAAATGATGTCCAAACTCTATCAGGAACCATTAAAGATCTGCAGGACCAAATAGACTCCCAGGCAGAAGTGTTCCTTCAAAAAGACGAGGTTTAGATTTGCTGACAGATAACCAGGGAGGTATTTGCTTGGGCTTAGGGGAACGATGCTGCTTTTATGCCAATAAATCAGGCATAGTATGCACTAAAATTAAGCACCTTCAATAAGATCTAGAAAGAGATGACGCGAACTATTTGAAAATCCCCTCTGGACTGGGCTTTATGGATTTCTACCCTACCTTCTTCCCCTATTAGGCCCTTTGTTGGGTTTACTTATAATTGGGTCCATAGGACCCTGCATTATAAACAGGCTGGTACAATTTATTAAAGAACAGATTAATATTTTGGCCTCTAAACCCATACAGGTCCATCATCGTCTGGAGATGGAAGACCGTGCTGCCAACATTTAAAAGGATGTTCTACCCTTCTCACAGGCTTATTTCTTAAGTTTACATCCCCACAGATCTCTCTTTCTTATATAAAAGTATGAGTAACAGCTCTGACCAACTATCTTCTGCCCTTGCCATAAGGGTTCGTCCCCCATGGGCCCCTCCACTTGGCGGAGGATGCACCCATGGAGTGAGGATGTTATCCCAGTTCATTATTGTGATTGACTCTTCACATGTGCTGACATTTATATTCAATCTCTTTGCAAAAGCCTATTGCTAAAGAAATTTTGGTCCCACTCCTATACTCACTCTTGTTTCTAAACCTACCAACTATCATCCTAATCCTACTTACTATCCCTTTTTGACTGGATGTTCTCTTCAACATTCAATCATCAAAGATACAAGGTCCTATGCCATTGTATATCGATTCATCTGAGACGTCTGTGCAGAATATAATTCAAAACTAAGTATCCCACTCGAGCGCCTAATGCCTTACTGGGCTTTAAATCTTACCTAGATTTCTGTTGGTTCCAATACCATTATTCATCTCGCAGAAGGATTCCTAACCCAAATCGAACCTGTTATTAACCCTAACCATACACTGTTCGCTCAATCTCACTTTACAGAAGAGCAGGTACAGAGATGGTCTTACAATACAAGAATGTAGGGGATCTTCCACCTGCTGAGAACCTCAAAGGTCCATGCAGAAATGATCCCTGGATAAGATGTAGGCAGCTATGGAGGACCTAAGAGAGCAAAAATCATCTTCCATGGCAAAAACTCTGGTCAGGACGAAGGGATGTGTCTGAAACAGCCGCTTTCTTCTTAATATAGAGAAGATGGACCAAACCAGGCCTGTGTGGAGAGCTGTTCCCAGGTGCCTATGGTTGAAATACCATTCTTACTTTTGAAAGTGTCACAGGAAGTAGGGGCAGCCTCCATTTCATGGGACCCTATGAAACAACTGTTAGCACAAAGTGGTTGTCAAGGCAGTGACCTCTTTCAGTTTCTGAAGGAATTGACCTACCTAACTTCCTTGGTGTTTGAAATCTCTGAACTTGGGATCCAGGAAGCAAGGCATCCAGAGCCAGTCCCAGTCTCAGTCACATTGGGCTCACTTGTTTGGATTTACCAAAGATAGGGTCAGTCTTTCTTGGTACCTACTGATGTGAGGATGGCCAAATGCCAGGAGAGCTCTGAAGAGGGGCCTTTCCAGGGAAAGCAGATAGTTGCTCACCAATGGCTCCTGGCAACTTCACAGAGTTGGAAAAGGAGACAAGATCTGAGACCCTACAGGGCATTTCGGTGGAACAGAGTATGGCCCACCAGTCAGAGGACACTCCATATATTCACACACCTACTTGGGAGAAGGAGGTGCCGTTTGAGTATGGGTGTGAGTATGCGGTTTTGTCTCATGTTCTGAGAATAGATAGGAAAGTCGGTTTGTTTGGTTTGGAGTGGACTGTTTCTTGTATGTCATTTGACAAGGCAAGTGTTTCTATATCTGTGTATCCTACTGTGTCCGTGGTTGTAGACATTAGAAAAGACAATGCATCAATGGATGTGTCCTGTCTAATAGAAAGCTCCCATCATTCATCCGGCCCAATTTATGAATGGACTGCAGCTTGCCTTATAGATGGGCAAAACCTATTATCTTTCCAAGTTCCAGTTGTCTTCCTGAATTCTGGAAACTCTCCAGAATAGGCTCATGGTTTTGTGTCCAAGATATAAACCACTTCCACACTCTGTGAAATGGCCATGTACTGAATAGCTGAAGGGAATGGGGGAATCTCAGAAAACTCAGATATCAGTGTGACCAGGAAAGTCTCAGAGGAGAAACCCTGCTTTGGGCCTTTAGCTTGCCTATTGTACTGTTGCCCTTAATGTCAGGATGGTTTTTGCCTCAGGCCACACTTTGTGAAGCGTGAAGAAATTAATTTTCATATGGAAAAGAATGGGCATCACCTGTGGCTCTTTGCTTAATTGCTTTGGAAAGGGATGCGTCTGAATCAACATCTTGGCCCTGTACGAGGCTGTGGCTTAAATTCTCAGCACCAGATGGATCTAAAGAAAGATCCCATGTGTGCATCCAAAAAAAATGGCAAAAAGTTCAGTTTTTGTGGATGAAGTTTCTTGCCTTTCTCTCTTAGTTTCATGACCTTTATCAAGTGAGAATAGGGATCCTTTGGGTCAAATGAGTTCTTGAAAGCCATGCAGAGGTGCTTGGGTTTCCTCATGACTCCAAATCACATGAAGAGTCTATACCTGACAGGCAGTAGGCCTCAAATTGGAGAAGCAGAGCAGTATTAAGAGCTGGCCTACTTGATCACTCCTGGTTCACAGGAAGGGTGTCCAGGCCACAATGACTTTAGGCAAATGAGGGGCAAGGGAGTTTTTTTGAACACTGTCTTTGGATGTGCCCCTCATGGAAATATCCAGCCACAGTTTATGATGAGTGTATATATGGAAGAATATGAGGGCTATGTGGGAGTGTTTTGGTTTTAATTCTGGTCATTTGTGTGGCGGTTGGGAGATGACTGGGTCCACCGGGGTTTAAACTCTGGTGTGATTCCCCTTAGAGACTGTGTTGTGGAACTGACCTTAGAGAATTATTGCCATGAAATGTGTTGAGATTTTTGGAGGCCACACATGGGAGTCACCCTTGGAAACTGAGATCTAGACCAAGGGTGGCTTTCCACACAGCATAGGGAATCTCAGCAATGATATCATGTGATTTTATTCTGAAAGGCTTGGCAGCCATAGTTGAGAGTCAAAACAAACATGGACCTCACATTGTAGACTTCTATGGGCCTGGCTTCATGTAACTTTTTGGCCACTCTTTGGGAAACCTTGCCTGTGAGAGTTCTCTAGAGCATTAATTGAAATGAGCTTCCTCACCATTTAACGGTACCTGAATGAATTGAAACCCAGAGTGCCTCCAACTTCATCCTTGAAAAATGGCTACATAAATACCATGACATTTTTGAAATTCCCATGACCAGGTGGCACTGGACAACCATGAATGTCCTGTTGCTGATTTGAGTGTACCAGACACTGCCTTGATTGACAGGGTTTCATGATAATGATGTAGAACAGAGATGTCAGTAAGTTGGAGCCTGCTGATTAGTGGTCGTAGAGAAGTGTTGTGCACGTGTGTGTTAAAAAATCTGTGGTGCGGTCATGTGGATCTGCCATTGGCTTTCAAATGGGTTGTGACTGACATGGAGCAGCCAGCAGAACCTTGTATGTAGAGGCATCTTGTTATATGGAGAAGTTTCAGGGCAATGTTCAGAATCAGGTTGCTATGGTCAAGGGGGCAAGCTATGTGGGATAGAAGCCAGATTGGTGTATTCTCCTGTAGACCCTGACCCACGACACGTGACAGAACTCCCTCCAGCAGTTTGTCCTAGTTGAACTTTTTGAATTTCGTGAAGCAAATACCAAACTCCCAGTGCAGTGGCAAGAAACACCACAAAAAGTGGAAGGTGACCAAATAGCTTCACACTCCACATGGGGAGACACTTAGCCCACAGTGGCCACAATTATCTACAAAGAGAGAATTCAGCACTGCTGCCTAATGTTCATTGGAATATAAGAGACCATGTCCTCCAGGTCACATAGATGCAGACCCAGCTTTGATGGTCTCACTACAAAGGAAGCTAAAGCTCCTGACAACAACATATATTTCAAGTGCCCAACCTCAGAGGCAGTTTCTGAAGAAGTCTTTAGGCCAGCAGAGCTCCATGATTGTGGAGTTTACACTGTCCCTTACTTTTGGAAACTGGTCTACCACCTTCAAAGTTCTAAACTCCTGAGCAATTTTCATTCCAGATATATATTTACAGATTTTATAACTCTTCTCCTCAAATTGTGTCTTACTTGGAGCGAAGGAAATGTCAAGGAATTGTTCTGGATGAGAGTGGAAGGATTTTTGTGTAGCACATGTTTGCATACACATTGGATTCATTTTCCAATTTTCCAATTGAAATACTGAATCCCTGACACTACCCCATACCCTACTAGACTCTGTGTACTAATCCTAATATGATGGAGAAAAATAACACCCAAAATATTGAAATACAAGCATTTCAAAAGAGGCCTGGTGTATATTTGGACTTGCCTTATGCACTGTATAGGGTAGGAGTTATAAATCTAGTCAATTTTTTGTTGAAATAGTTCTCCAGTTGTTTTTAAAGTTAACCAATATGTGAATTCCTGTCTCCCTTTCGCTGTAGCCTATTCAGCATATGCATTTTTATAAGCACATATACAATCCTACCTGGTACCACACGTACACTATTTTGTGGTTGCTGACTTGGCAGATACAAATTGTGAGAAAAGATCACTCCTCCTAAATGCTGATGGAACTGAAAATTCAACTTATGGGTGAGTTTCCTAGCTGAACAACATTATATATAAATCCATGTTCAGTAAAATGAATATTTTTGATCTGTGAATGATATATATTTCATGGTGAATTTCAATTGGCATATAGTGCTAATTTTTAATATCTGTATATATATATATACTATCCAGATTTTTCAAAATATGAAATATATCTGTCTTATTATACATTTCCTAAATTCATTCATATTCATGTATGTGGATTTATGATTATCTTTTCACAAGATTATTCTCAGAAATATTCATCCACCTTAAATACATATTTGTTTCCTACTACTGAAAACTAACTTCAGTGAATGGTGTATACAAATCCTAATATTTCTTCAGTAACTGACCAAGTTTAACATCAATGCAAGTAGACTCCTATGGAACATGATGTATATTTTGATGTTAATTTTTTTCAACACTGGTGCATTACAATTTCTTTAGTTTATGCACATCATTGGATATAGATTTCATCCACAAGTTTGCAAATTTATAGGCATTTGTTTCACTTTCAATCACTTTCTACTTCAGAACACATATATTTCTTCATGTTTCTTGACTGGTCTTTTCATGAGACTTCTTTCCAAACACATTATTTTTGATATCCATAAGTACTTTTGAAGCAAATCTCACACACCCTACATGATGAACCATAACCCTAATATTACGATTAGATGTATAACTGGTTAGAATGAATGATTGTATATCAATATATGATTTCTTATATATTTTCAGATATCAATTCAATCCATTATTTAAAGTGGAACCAGTTATATTATTTATACACAATATTGTCTATTCATGCATTATCTCTATATTCATAGACACAGGGTACACCTCTTTATACCCCCAATACTAATTTACATCTCTTCAAAATATTCCTCCTTGAAATGGTGGAAGAAATACTCATGTCACCTGACCTATGTATACATTTTATCACAGTAATATTCTGGACATAAAAAGCAAAGGTCACACTTATGATTGTACCAATGTAAATGTTGGTCGAGCGTTGGAGTAAGACACCACCAAGAGACTGTCACATGCAACAGCAAAGTGTTTATTGGGGGTCCAGCATGCTGTGGCTCAGAGTTCACTTGAATTTAGCAGAGAGCCCTGAGAACAGCTTAAGCAGAGCTTATATACTTTCCTTAGAGAGGGCAGGGAGTGAAATTTATTGATGGGTCATGGCAAGTGGGCGGTTTGTTTGCAAATGTGTGAGGGAGTACATTCTGCAGTTTGGCAATTGGGGACAGTACATTTGGGGAACAAGATAAGCAAACAGTTCTCAAGATTTCAACAGTGTTTTGTTAAGCATACAGAAAAACAGAAATTGACAAGTACCTATTTTATTATCCTTTCATTCCCCACTTCTTGTTCTGGTTACTTTTAATCATAAAAGTGATCATTGGGGGGTGTCACAATTCATGTCTGCTAGTCGGAAACATTGTTGTCTGATTACCATAAGTTTAACTTGTCCAATTTGAGCTTGGAGAAAAGAAACTACACGGTTGAGCATACAGGGCCCTACAGTTAGCAATAATATGATGATAATTAAAGGACCGGCCAAGGCTGATAAAAGTGTAGTTACCCACGGGGACTGTGTGTACCAAGACTCAAACCACCCTTTTTGGGCCTCTGTCTCTCGTTGACACTCTTCAAGGGTTTTTTTTTTTTAATTTACTCATAGATTCTTTTACAACTCCAGTATCGTCAGCATAAAAACAATATTCTTCCCTCAATGCAGCACAAAGGCCCCTTCTCTCATGAAGAGAAGGTCCAAATGTCGCCTGTTCTGTAAAACTACTTCAGAGAGCGAGGTTAAAGATTCCTGTAAAGCTGTGATGGAGGTTTTTAATATCTTTAAGTTTTGGTCTATTGGTACTTGTCATTGGGTTATTTGTTGTGTCCCATGGACTAGGGCAGTGGTTCCTGTGCCCACCCCTGCAGCAACTCCTATTCCGAATAGGATGGCTAAAGTGAGGAATACAGCTCCCAGCGGAACCGAGTTTTTTGCCCCCCTATTTGATTTTTAAATGAACCTGTTTAATGATAGAGCACTCTGGGAATCATCTGCACCATTACATAATTAATCACATCTGTTGACCATTTTATGAACCCATTAACAATGTTTAAGTATATAGAATTACACTTTTGTAGGGACAGACAAGGCAAGGCACCTAAGATAGCACCGAAGCTAGGGAAACAATCCTATTTGGTTGCAAACGGATTTAGAGGGCATTGCTTCTGTTGTAATCAATTAATCCGCTGAACCCCAAGTTTAGGTAGTTTCAGAATTTTGTACCCAACATGTAAGTAAAGTGGCTCAGAAGTTCACAGTCTGCAGAAGTTCACAAAAAGCTGTTTTTGTTTCTGTTTTATTTCCTCTGTTCTATGCAAGTTTAGTTTTTAAGGACACTTGGGAGGGGGAGAGATTTTGTCTTCTCTTTTTTTTTCTCCCTGCCAGCTATTACCATGGAGCCCAGTTGGTAACTTCTTTATCTTAGAAATGTAGCCATCTCTGTGAAGCCCCAGCTCAAGGCCAGAGGCCTTGTTCACATATTTTGTGAAAAACTAGTAAAGGGGTGTCTAGCATAGCAGAGCTGATTTTTCCAGCCCATGGTACGTAGAACAGGGCAACAAGAAAAGAGGAAGTTTATCTACATTGAACTCCTTCATTGGGACTCTTTTGCTAAAAGTCCTAAATTCAGCCATGGTGAAGACTTCTGGAGAAGGTCAGTTAAGAATTTTCTGTGGTCCTGGTACAGAGGGGGAAGACGTGAAAGGCGGGTGGTGAGAGCAGCTCCGTGGATCTGAGAATGAGGAAGAAGAGATGTAAAAGAATAATGGGAAAGGGCTTTGGGATTTTCCTAGCATAAAAAAGTTGAGCAGTAGAACAGATAGACCAGAGGGGAAGATGGGAGTGAGTATCTCAAAAAGCCTGTGAGGGACTTCAAATTCTTAGTAACCTGTTTTCAGTGTTGACAAAGCAACTTTAAAGGCCATTTTCATTACTTCTTGGATAGGGGTCTGAGGGCTCTCCTCTGCCTGTTTGAGCTTTGGGTTAGCTGGTAAAAGGACCTGTTGGGACCCGGTGCGGACACTGACAGGAGAAGAGAGGAGTGAGTGGGCAGAGGGGTATCTCAGTACCTGCTACCTAAGCAAGGGGGCAATTGTCTGAGAACCAGCGGTGGTTTGGGTATTTGATCTAGTAATTGGAGAGGAGAAATCAGGTTGCTGAGGTGGGATTGACAGCAGAGCATCTGGAGTAGATGGCAGAGGGTGAGGATCTATTGGAGATGTATAGTTCAGGATTTGAGTGAAGGAGGAAAAAGGCCTCCACATAGGGGAATTTCCTTCCACGCTATTGAGCACTTGCCGCAGTTAAAAAGGTCACACAGAATTTGAGGTTATAGAGACCCCCCTGGGGGCCATCGGTTTTGGTTGTTAATTGGTAATATGGCCAATGCTGTGTACTGAATTTGATGAAAAGTTTGGGTTCCTCTAGGCAGCCCCTATATGCTCACATCCCTATGACTCACAGAAGAAGTCGGCTTTTTCCTCACACAGCCTTGGCTTTTGTGGCTTTGATAACTGCCGGGTAAACATAGTAATCTAGGCTAGCCAACCTGCATCTGGCTAGCGTTTTCCTTCACCCACAATAGCAAAACTCACACACTCTTCCTGATAAACCATAACCCTAATATTACCATTAGATGTTTAACTCGTTGGAATGAATGTATGTATATCAATATAAGATTTCCTGTATATTTTCAGATATCAATTAAATCCATTATTAAAAATTGGAACTAGTTATATTATTTATTCACATTATGATTTATTAATGCATTATCTCTGTATTCATAGATACAGGGTAAACTTATTTGTATCCCGAATACTAATTTATAAGTCTTCAAAATATTGCTCTGAGAACTGGTGGAAGAAATACTCATGTCACCTTATCTACAAATATATTTTATCACAGTAATATTCTGGACACAAAAACCAAAGGTCACACTTATGCTTCTACCAAAATCTAAATGGAAAGTGAGCAGGGATTACTAAAAACATCCACGTTCAGTTTGCCTAATGCTCTCTAATGTCAATCCTATTGGTAATTACATATTTGTTTCTTCCTAAGATTATATATTCTCTCAAGCATGTTGAAATTCTCTAATCCAATCACTCACTTTATACTTTGCCTGATTTCCTAATGTCTCTATTGATATCTGCTTTCCTACATATTTTCACCAGTTCATCATTGTGACTGACTCTTCACATGTGCTGACATTTACAGTCATTCTCTACAAGAAACCCTATTTCTAAAGAACTTTTGGTCCAAATCCTATACTCACTCTTCTTTCAAAATATACCGATTACCTTCCTAATCCTGCCGACTCTTCCTCTTTCACTACATTCAATCATCCAAGGTAAATGGTCCTATACCATTGTATGTCGATTTATCTGAGACAACTGTGCAGAAAGTAATTCAAAGCTAAGTATCCCCATCAAGGGCCCAATGCCCTTCTGGGCTTCAAATCGTACCTAGATTTCTGTTTTCATACGTATATTTCTCCTCTATATTCTTAAAAATATCGCAGGTTCCCTATACCATTATTAATCCAGCAGAATGATTCCTAATCCAAATTGAACATGTTATTAATACTAACCATACACTGTTTCCTCAATCTAACTTTACAAAAGAGCAGGGACAGAGTTGGTCTTAAAATACAGGAATGTAGGGGATCTTCCACCTGCTGAGAACCTCATAGGTCCATGCAGAAATGATCCCTGGAGAAGATGTATTCAGCTATGAAGGACCTGAGAGGGCAAAAGTCATCATCCATGGCAAACAACTTGATGTGGATTGTCTGAATGAGGCACTCTCTTCTTAATGTAGAGAAGGTGGACCAATCCAGGCCTGTGTTGAGAGCTCTTACAGGGTGCCTATGGTTGATATACCATTCTAACATGTAAAAGTGTCACAGGAAATAGGGGCAGCCTCCATCGCATGGGACTCTTGGAAGCAACTGTTAGGACATATGGTTACCAAAGCAGTGATCTCATTCAGTTCCTGAAAGAAGTGACCTCACCTCATTTTCTTGTTGATTTAACTCTCTGAACATGGGATACAGGAAGCCAGGCATCCAGAGCCAGTCCCAGTCCCAGTTTCAGTGTGCTCACTTGATTGGAATTAACAAGGATAGGGTCAGTCATTCTTGGTACCTTCTAATGTGAGGATCGGCAAATGCCATGAAAGCTCTGAAGAGGGGCCTGTCCTGAAAAAGATGGTAGTGGCTCAGCACTGGCTACTGACAACTTTGGAGACTTGCCCAAAAAACCAGATCTGAGACAGGACAGGACATTTCAGGGAAAGTCTGTCAGTCAGAGGACACTCCAGTTAGTCACATACCTACTTGCTGGAAGGAGGTGCCTTTGTGGGTGTGGGTGTGTGTTTGTGGTTATGTCTCATGGTCTGAGAATAGGTAGGAAAGGCGGTTTGTTTGGTTTGGACTAGACTGCTTCTAGAATGTCATTTGACAAGGGGAGTGTTTCTATATCTGTGTATCACACTGTGTGTCTGTGGATGCAGACATTAAAAAAGAGAATGCATCAATGATTGTTTCCTGTCTAGTAGACAGCTTTCCAGCGTTCATCCTGCCCAATTTATGAATAGAGTGTGGCTAGCCTTATTGATGTGCATCACCTGCTACCTTCCTAAGTTCCTGTTTTCTTCTGAATTCTGGCCACTCTGCTTTAGGCCTTTTGCTTACCTAATGTTCTGTTGCCCTGAATGTCAGGAAGGTCTTTGCCTCAGGCCACCCTTTTTTGAATCCTGAAGAAAACAGTTTTCAAATGGAAATGAATAGGCATCACCTGTGTTTCTTTGATTAAATGCTTTGGAAAAGGATGTGTCTCAATCAGCCTCTTCACCCTGTGTGAGGCTGTGGCTTAGATTCTCAGCACCTAATTTATCTAAAGAAAGATCCCATATGTGCATCCAAATCCACAATGGCAAAAAGATCAATCATTGTGGATGAAGTCTCTTGCCTTCCTCTGTTAGGTTCCTGACCTCTATCAAGTGAGAATAGGGATCCTTTGGGTCAAATGAGTTCTTCAAAGCCATGCAGAAGTTCTTGGGTTTTCTCATTACTCCAAATCGCATAAAGAATTTATACCTGACAGTCAGTAGGCCTCAAATTGGACAAGCAGAGCAGTATTAATGGCAGGCCTATTTGATCACTCCTGGTACACCGGAAGTGTGTCCAGGCCACTCTGACTTTAGGCAAATGAGTGGCAAGGGAGCATATTTTTGACACTGTCTTGAGCTGTGTCCCTCATGGAAACCACCATCCGGAGTTTATGATGAGTGCCTATATGGAAGAAGATGAGGGCCATGTGGGAGTGTTTTGGTTTTAATTTTGGTTATTTGTGTGACAGTTGGAAGAGATGACTGGGTCCACCTTGGCTTGAACTCTGGTGTGATTCCCCTTAGATACTGAGTTCAGGAAATGACATCAGAGAAATATTGCCATGAACTGTTTTGGGATTTTAGGAGGCCACGGATAAGAGTTGCCCTTGGAAACTGATCTAGGGCCAGGTTTGCTTTCCACAGAGCACTAGGAATTTCAGCTAGGATATCACATGATTTTATTCTGAAAAACTTGACAGGCAGAGTTGAGAGGCAAAACACACATGGACCTCACATTGTAAACCTCAATGGGCATGGCTTCATGTGACATTTTGGCCACTCTTTGGGAAGTCTTGCCTGTGATAATTCTCCACAGCTTTCTATGAAATGAGCTTCCTCACCATTTAATGTTTCCTGATAAATACCATGAAATTTTTGAAATTCCCATGAACAGGTGGCACTGGAGAATCTTTGGATGTCCTGTTTCTGATCATGAGTGTACCACACAGTGCCTTGATTGACTGGGTTCCATGAAAATAATGTAGAACAGAGATGCCAGTAACTTGGTTCCTTCTGAGTAGTGGGCCTAGAGGAGTGGTGGGCAGGAGTGTGATAAAACATCTGCGGTGGGGCCATGTGCATCTGCCATTGTCTTCAAAATGGCTTGTGACTGACATGGTGCAGCCAACAGACCCTTATAAGTAAAGGCATTTTGTTATATGGAGAGGTTTCAGGGCAATGTTCAGAATCAGGTTGCTATAGTCAAGGGGGCAAGCTATATAGGATAGAAGCCTAGTTGGTGCATTCTCTTGCTGACCCTGTTTCACCACACGTGACAGAACTCCCTCCAGCACTGTGTCCCAGTTGAATTCCTTGTATTTCCTGAAGCAAATACCAAACTCCCAGTGCAGCTGCAAGAAACACCAGGAAAAATGGAGGATGACCAAATGACTTCACGGTCCACGGGGGGGAGACACTTAGACCCCAATGGCCACAGTTGACCTAAAAAGATAGAATTCAGCACTGCTGCCTCATGGTCATTGGAAAATAAGAAACCACTTCCTCCAGGTCACATAGATGCAGACCCAGCTTTGATGGTCTCACTACAAAGGAAGCTAAAGCTCCTGACAACAACATATATTTCATGTGTCCAAACTCAGAGGCTGTTTCTCAATAAGTCTTTATTCCACCAGAGCTCCATGTTTGTGGCGTGTTTACCCTGTCCCTTACTTTTGGAATCTCCTCTACCACCTCCAAGTTTGTAAACTCCTGAGCATGTTCCATTCCAGATATATAATCACGGATTTTCAAACTCTTCTCTTCTAATTGTGTCATACTTGGGGTAATGGTTATGTCAAGGCTTTGTTCTGGATGAGTGTGGGAGGATTTTTTGTAGCACATATTTGCCTACTCATTGAATTCTTTTTCTAATTTTCCTTTGGAAGTACTTTATCCCTGACACTACCCCAAACCCTACTAGACTCTGACTACTAATCCTAATATGATGGAGAAAAATAACCCAAACAGATTGGAAATGCAAGCAGTTCAGAAGAGGCATGGTGTACAGTTGGAATTGCCTTTTGCATGATAAAGTGTAGCTGTTGTAAAACTTGTCAATTTTTTGTTGAAATAGTTCTCCATGTGTTTTTAATTTAACAAATAAAAAAAATCCTGTCTCCCTTTCTCTGTAGCCTATTCAGCACATGTAATTTCATATGCACATATAGATTCCTACCTGGTATCACATGTACATTCTTTTGAGATGGCTGATTTGGCAGATACAAATTGTTAGCAGAGATCACTCCTACTAAACGCTGTTGGAACTGAAAATTCAAACTATTCGTGAATTTCCTAGTTGAACAACATTATACATAAATCATGTTGAGTAAAATAAATATATTTGGACCTGTGGATGATATATATTTCACAACAAATTTCGATTGTCATATATATTGCTACTTTTTAATGTCTGTGTGTTATATGTATATCCAAATATATGTGGATGATATATATTTCACAACAAATTTTGATTGTCATATGTATTGCTACTTTTTAATGTCTCTGTGTTATATGTATATATATATATATATACATATACACACACACACACACACACTCCAGATTTTTCAAAATATGAAATATATGTGTCTTACTGTACACTCTATAAATTCATTGATGCTCATGTATGTGGATTTATAATCAATATTTCACAAGATTATTCTCAAAAATATTCATCAACCCGAAATACATATTGTTTCCTAGTACTGACAACTAACTTCAGTGAATGGTGCATACAAATCCTAATATTTCTACAGTAACTCATCCTGTTTAACATCAATGCAAGTAGATTCCTATGGGATATGATGTGACTTTTGACATTCATTTTTATTTAACACTGGTACTTTACAATTTCTTCAGTTTATGCACATCATAGGATATATATTTCATCCACAAGTTCGCAAATTATAGGCATTTGTTTCACTTTCAATCACTTCCTGTTTTAGAATACATGTATTCCTCCAGGTTTCTTGACGGGTCTTTCAGTGAGACTTCTTTCCAAACACTTTATTTTCGATTTCCATAATCACTTTTGAAGCAAAACTCACACACCCTTCATGATAATCCATAACCCTAATGTTAACATTAGATGTACAACTGGTTGAAATGAATGAATGTATATCAATATAAGATTTCGTATATATTTTCAGATATTAATTCAATCCATTATTTAAAGTGGAATCAGTTATATTATTTATTCAGAATATCGTCTATTCATGCATTATCTCTATATTCATAGACACAGGATACACCTCATTGAACTCCAGTACTAATTAATACATCTTCAACATATTGCTCCCAGAAATGGTGGAAGAAATACCCATGTCACCTGATCTACATATACATTTTATCACAGAAATATTCAGGACACAAAAAACACAAGCGTCACACTTATGATTGTACCAAACCTAAACGGAAATTGAACATGGATTACTAAAAACATCCATGTCCAGGTTGCCTAATGTGCTCAAATGAAAATCCTATTGGTGACTACATATTTGTTTCTTCCAAAGATTATATAATCAAACTCAACCCTTTTGAAAAAGTCTAATCCTTTCACTCACTTTATACTTTGCCTGATTTTGTAATGTCTCAATTGATATCTTCTTTCCTAGATATTTTCCCCAGTTCATCATTGTGACTGAATCTTCACATGTGGTGACACTTACATTCACCCTCTAACCGAAACCCTATTGCTAAAGAACATTTGTTCCAAATCTATTATTCCCTCCTTCCTAAACCTACCGAATATCTTCCTAATCCTAACTTCTATCACTTTTTGACTGGATGTTCTCTTCTACATTCCATCATCCCAGGTACAAGATACTATGCCATTGAATATCGATTTATCTGAGACATCTGTGCAGAAAGTAATTCAAAGCTAAGTATACCAATCAAGGGCCCAATGACCTTCTGGGCTTCAAATCTTACTTAGATTTCTGTTTTCATAATTATATTTCACCTATATATTGTTGTAAATATTGCAGGATCCCAATACCTTTATTCATCCTGTAGAATGATTCCTAACTGAAATTGAATCTGTTATTAACCCTAAGCATACACTGTTCCCTCAATCTTACATTACAGAAGAGCAGGGACAGAGTTGGTCTTAAAATACAGGAATGTAGGGGATCTTAAACCTGCTAATAACCACAAAGGTCCTTGCAGAAATGATCTCTGGAGAAGATATAGGCAGCTATGAAGGACCTGAGAGAGCAAAAGTCATCTACCATGGAAAGCAACCTGGTCAGGATGAAGGGTTGTGTCTGAATCATCCTCTCTGATCTTAATGTAGAGAAGATGGACCAAAGCAGGCAATTATGGAGAGCTGTTCCTGGGTGCCTATGTTTGATTTATCATTCTAACTTGTGAAAGTGTCACAGAGAGTAGGGGAAGCCTCCATCTCATGGGACCCTTGGAAGCAACTGTTAGGACAAACTGGTTGCCAAGGCAGTGACCTCATTCAGTTCAGGAAGGAAATGACCTCACCTCACTTCCTTGGTGATGGAATTCTCTGAACTTGGGATTCGGGAAGCCAGGCACCCAAAAGCAGTCCCAATCCAAGTCCCATTGGTCTCACTTGTTTGGATTTACCGAGGACAGGGTCAGTCTTTTTTGGTACCTACTGATGTGAGGATGGCCAAATGCCAGGAAAGCTCTGAAGAGGGTCCTTTTCTGAGAAAGCAGGTAGTGGCTCAGCACTCGCTTCTGACAATTTCAGAGAGGTGGCCAAAGAGACCAGATCTGAGATAGGACAGGCCATTTCTGGTGAACATAGCATGGTCCACCACTCAGAGGAAACTCCGGATAGTCACAGACCTACTTGGGGGAAGGAGGTGTCTTTGTGGGTGTGGGTGTGGGTTTGTGGTTTTGTCTCATATTCTGAGAATAGGTAGGAAAGGCGGTTTACTTGGTTTGGAGTGAACAGCTTTTACTAAGTCATTTGACAAGGCGAGTGTTTCTATGTCTGTGTAACCCACTGTGTCCGTGGTTGTAGATATTAGAAAAGAGGATGCATCATTGGATGTGTCCTGTCTAGTAGAAAGCTTCCCAGCATTCATCCTGCCCAATTTATGAATGTACTGCAGCTTGCCTTATCGATGGGCAACACCTGCTATCTTCCTAAGTTCCTGTTTTCTTTCTGAATTCTGGCCACTCTGTAGAATAGGCTCATGGTTTTGTGTCCAAGGTATGTACCACCTCCAATCTCTGTGACATGGCCATGTACTGAATAGCTGAAAGGAATGGCGACCATGTCAGAAAACTCAGATATCAGTGTGACCATGAAAGTCTCAGTGGAGAAACCCTGCTTTGGGCCTTTAGATTACCTATTGTTCAGCTGCCCTGAAAGTTGAGAGAAACAAAAACCATGAGTACTGAATAAATGTTGCAGCAGTTGGAACATGTCGCTGTATTGAGGTTCCCTCACCAGACTTTAGTTTCCCCAGTTATCTGGACTGTCAACGTAACCTTTTAATATTAGTGTTACAGTTGTCCTTCCCCATTAGATACAGTGTAATAATTTCATGTCATCTGATCTTGCAAAATCCTTTTACTAGTATGACCTTTGTGTCTAATAGAGAAATCTTCACTTCTGTTACTCAGGGCTGGATAATCGTACTAGCAGACACGAAGACTACCTGTTTAGGTTAGGAATATAAGTAGGTCTTAACCTAAAAAATCTGCCTCTGGCAGCTCCTCTTGATAGTCTCTTTTTATAGTTATCAGGCATTCCTGTCTGAGAATCCTTCTTTTAGTTTCCAGTCTTACTTATTTTGGGAGGCTAACATAAATTGTATACCTTAAAATTTTATTATTATTATTATTATTATTATGATGATGATGATGATGATTAATTAAAATGCTCAGGAATGGCTGTATTTTCGTTTTAACTGTCTTTGCTAACTGTTTAAGATGAAACAGTCAAACTGACTTCTGTTTCTATCTATTTTTCACAGTCAGCTGAGCTTTTATGGGAGTCAATTCTGGGGAAACTTGAGAGCAGCTTCTCAGTTCTGATAGTGCCATTTTCGTTAGGTGGGTCCAGGTCTTGCTTCACCATGTGGTTTCCCTCAGAAGCATAAGAATGTCTCCCTTCTCTGATAACTCTCCTCTTCATGGCAAATGCACTCATTGGCTTTATGTTCTCCAGTGGTCTCATTATTTTTCCTGATCTGGAGGTTATTTGGCCCAGAGTTGCAAAGCTCTTTAGAGAAGTCCCCTGTTCCCTGGATTCAGACTGACTCAGAGGGCAAGAGCCAAATATTGGTTTTCTTGGCCCTTTTCATTTAACTTTAATTAAATCCTAATCTGAAACATCCAGCAAATAAATTTTAACAGCCTTATATTACAAGTACTGGAATTTAATGTCTATAACTTTATAATTATTTATCTTTTAATTAATTGGGATCTGTATTATTCTGTCTTATAGGTGATGACTTATTATCTTAAATTAACCCATGTTGTGTTCTTAAAGCAACACTTCTGTAAAACACTAACAGGGAATCTTTAGATCACTTATAAGTAAATTACAAAATAAAAATTTTTAACAAGAGTAAAAATACTTAGTTCGTGTAACAGCTACCCTAAATTTTTTGGCTGAGTTATACACTATATCCCCTGTTTAAATCCTAGTAATCTTGACACAAATCAAAAACCAAAGAAACTTTTTAACATAACTTTAAATGAAATAAAATCTGACCTACTGCTTTCGTAGTCATTCTCACATGTTGTAAGATGGGACACACAGCCTTATTTCAGTTAAGGCAGGGCTCTATATGAATCTTTAGTGTTTTAGAGCTATAGGTGATCTTTGTTTTTTAAATATCATTTTACAAAGTTTACATAAATTGTGTCAGGTCACATGAACATTTGCTAACACCGTATGATATCAGATTTAAAACATGAATTAAAGAAAGGCTGAAAGTTTTTAACCTTTACATAGATTAGGCTCTCAATAACTTAAAAATACATTTAAATGGTTCCCCAATGTAAAAAGTAACATAAAACTTTACATATCTTATTGATAACAGGTAAATAAATCCCCAATATATTTTTTTACCATATAACTTTAGAACAACAGATTGATATAATGCTCTTTTCAAGTTTCTACCTTACAGACTTGTATACCTGGAAGATATGAGCACATTGACAGCAACACAATTACATTGATGTTTCTACATTAACCAAGTTTAGCTTTTAAAGAAATGGCAGTACAGTTCTCTAAAATAACAGTTCTTATTTATTCAGTTGTTTAATTTTTATGGTTGTTTGCTCTAGAAAAAAATAAAACTTAATAACACAGTTTTATGGGTAAACTTATGTTTTGAGAAATTTTTGTCTCTTTAACACATGACTGAATTTTACAATCTTATACACACTTTAGTACAAACTTATACAGACCTTAGTAAATCAATCAGATATCAAACAAAACTACTCATGAATGAGTAATCCCATATGAAATTTACTTTACTTATTTATTAAAATATTAGACAATTGTATTGAAAACTGTAAACCATTTTTTTGTTGTTGAAGGAAAAGTCCTTGAACAAAGGCATATTAGACCTTTTGTAGACATTAATATTTTATTAGATTTTTGAACACCTAGAAAACCTTGTGAGCTTAAATTTAAAGAGCAATTCCCTACAGAACAGAACAGAGGACAGAACCATTCTCATTACTGTCCCAGAGAGGGGTATATGTTAGCCTACCCAGGCCACCTCCCTGTCATCAGAAGTACTCTCCCTTAACTGGATAGCAGATGTTATATAGGTGTCACTTACCTATGGAGGCCTCCTCTACCAGGAGCTTGCTAATAGTTTTAGTGCTTTGGTTCTCTGCAGTGCTCCACGGACTGAAGGCTCAATCCAAGGCCTTGGAAAGTCTTAAGTTGCACACCCCCTAGAGTGGCTCTCCAGTGTGGAGCCCTAGAGGGCAGGCCAGCTTCAGTATTTCCACAGTCTGGTCTTGTGATCTGGTCGGGCAGGGTTATCTCGCTTTGGAACTCCAAAATGTAAGACCAGAATGCAAGAAAAGACCACTGACTCCAATTAAAATCAAATTAAGGCAAGCTTATTATTTCAACCGGCCAGGCTGCCTCTACCTCCCAAAATGGCAGGAACAAGACAGCAACCCAACTTTCCTACAGCCCAGATATGTAGCCCAGAAAGATACACAAAAGGGGGGTTACAGATAAGAGAACTTTGACAAGCATCACACTAATGGTATATTACATTTTTTTTTTTTTTGCTGGCCCTAACATCAGAATTTATGAGGACCATTAGAGCCTCAGAGACACGTTGTCTGGCCAGGGAAAGAAAAATATTTATGAGGTATCATTAAAGTTTTAGAGAGCGCTGCTATCTGGTCAGAGATTCAGACATGGGTGAGTTCAAGGCACTGGTAGGCATTCCAAGAAGGTTCAGAATTTGCGCTAATTTATAGTAAAGCCAAAATTATCTTTTCATGGCTTTGTGGCAAGATGGCCCCCAATTTTAATGAAAGATCAGGTTGGATCTATCAACCCTGTCCCTTACTTTTGGAAACTCCCCTACCACCTCCAAGGTTGTGAACTCCTGAGGATTTTGCATTCCTGATAGGTATTCACAGATTTTCTAACTGTTCTCCTCTAATTGTGTCTTACTTGGGGCCGAAGTAATATGAAGGCATTATTCTGGATGAGAGTGGAAAAATTTTGTGTAGCACATATTTGCATACACATTGGATTCATTATCTAATTTTCCATTCGAAATACTGAATCCCTGACACTAACCAATAGCTGACTAGACTCTGACTACTAAACCATTATGATGGAGAAAAATAACCCAAACAGAATAGAAATACAAGCAGTTCAGAGGAGGAATGGTGTACAGTTGGACTGGTCTTTTGGATGATAAAGGGTTGGTGTTATAAATCCAGTAAATTTTTTGTTTAAATAGTTCTCAATGTCTTTTAAAGTAAACAAATATGTGAATTCCTGTCTCCCTTTCTCTGTAGCCTATTCAGCACATGTAATTTTATATGCACATATAGAATCCTACCTGGTATCACACATACATACTTTTGAGGTTACAGTTACTAGGAAGATACAAATTTTGAGAAGAGATCACTCCTCCAAAACGATTTTGGAACTGAAAATTCAAACTATGGGTGAGCTTCCTAGTTGAAAAACATTATACATAAATCCATGTTTACTAAAATAAATACTTTTGCATCTGTTGATGATATATATTTAATGATGAATTTCGATAGGCATAAATATTGCTACATTTTAATGTCTGTGTATATATATATACACACTCTCCAGATTTTTCAAAATATGAAATATATGTGTCTTACATTAACTCCCTGAATTCATTCATGTTCATGTATGTGGATTTATAATCAACTTTTTACAACATTATTCTCAGAAATATTCATCCACCTGAAATACATATTTGTTTTCTAGTACTGAAAACTAACTTCAGTTAATGTTGCATACAAATCCTAATATTTCTACAGTAACTGACCCACTTAAACATCATTGCCTGTAGATTTGTATGGGACATAATGTGTATTTTGACGTTCATTTTTTTACAACACTGGTACATTATTATTTCTTCAGTTTATGCACATCATAGGATATATATTTCATCCACAAGTTCACAAATTTATAGGCATTTGTTTCACTTTCAATCACTTACTGCTTCAAAACACATGTATTCCTCCAGGTTTCTTAACTGGTCTTTTCATGAGACTTCTTTCCAAACACATTATATTTGATTTCCATAATCAATTTTGAAACAAAGCCCACACACTCTTCATGATAAACCATAAACCTAATATTAAAATTAGATGTATAACCGGTTGGAATGAATGATTGTTTATCAATATAAGATTTCCTATATATTTTCAGATATTAATTCAATCCATTATTTAAAGTGGAATCAGTTATATTATTTATTCAGAATATCGTCTATTCATGCATTATCTCTATATTCATAGACACAGGACACACCTCATTGAACTCCAGTACTAATTAATACATCTTCAACATATTGCTCCCAGAAATGGTGGAAGAAATACCCATGTCACCTGATCTACATATACATTTTATCACAGTAATATTCAGGACACAAAAAACACAAACGTCACACTTATGATTGTACCAAACCTAAACGGAAATTGAACATGGATTACTAAAAACATCCATGTCCAGGTTGCCTAATGTGCTCAAATGAAAATCCTATTGGTGATTACATATTTGTTTTTTCCTAAGATTATATATTCAAACTCAAGCCTGTTGAAAATGTCTAATCCTATTACTCACTTTATACTTTGTCTCATTTCGTAATGTCTCTATTGATATCTGTTTTCCTACATATTTTCCCAAGCTCATTATTGTAACTCATTCTTTACATGTGCTTACATTGACATTCACTTTCTAACCAAAACCCTATTGCTAAAAATATTTTGGTCCGAATCCTATACTCACGCTTTTTTCTAAACCTACTGACTATCTTCTTAATCCTACCTACTGTCCCTTTTTGACTGGATGTTCTCTTCGACATTCAATCATCCAAGAAAAAAGGTCCTATGCCATTTTATATCGATTCAGCTGAGGCATGTGTGCAGAACATAATGCAAAACTAAGTCTCCCAATCAAGGGCCCAATGCCCTTCTGAGCTTCAAATCTTACCAGGATTCCTGTTTTCATACTTATATTTCACCTATATATTCTTGTAAATATCACAGGTTTCCAATACCATTAATAATCCCGCAGAATTATTCCTAACACAAATCGAACATGTTTTTAACCCTAACCATACACTGTTCCCTCAATCTAACATTGCAGAAGAGCAGGGAAAGTGTTGGTCTTACAATACAGGAATGTAGGGGATCTTCCACATGCTGAGAACCTCAAAGATACATGCAGAAATAATCCCTGGAGAAGATGTATGCAGCTATGAAGGACTTTTGAAAGTGAAAGTCATCTTCCATAGCAAACAACCTGGTCAGGATACAGGTTTGTGTCTGAATCAGCCTCTCTCTTTTTAATGTAGAGAAGATGGACCAAACCAGGCCTTTGTGGAGAGCTCTTCCCAGGTGCCTATGGTTTATATACCATTCTAACTTGTGACAGTGTCACATGAAGTAGGGGCAGCCTCCATCTCAAGGGACCATAAGAAGAAACTGTTAGCACAAAGTTGTTGCCAAGTCAGTGACCTCATTCATTTCAGGAGGAAGTGACCTCACCTCACTTCCTTGTTTTTGGAAGTCTCTGAACTTGGAATCCAGGAAGGCAGGCACCCAGAGCCAGTCCCAGTCCCACTCCCAGTGGTCTCACTTGTTTGGATTTACCAAGGTGAGAATCGGTCTTTCTTGGTGCCTACTAATGTGAAGATGGCCAAATGCCAGAAGAGCTCAGAAGAGGGGCCTTTCCTGAGAAAGCCGGTAATGGCTCACTGCTGGCTCCTGTCAGCTTCACACAGTTGGCCAAGGATACAAGATCTGAGACAAGATAGTCCAATTCCGTGAAACATAGAATGGCCCACCAGTCAGAGAACACTCTGTATAGTCACAGACCTCCTTGGGGGAAGGAGGTGCCTTTCTGGGTGTGGGTGTGTGTTTGTGGTTTTGTCTCATGTTCTGAGAATAGGTAAGAAAGGCAGTTTGTTTGGTTTGGTGTGAACTGTTTCTGGTAAGTCATTTGACAAGGTGATTGTTTCTATTTCTGTGTATCCCACTGTGTCTGTGGTTGTAGAAATTAGAAAAGAGAATGCATCAATGGATGTTTCCTGTCTAGGAGAAAGCTTCCCAGGATTCATCTTGCCCCAGATATGTACAACCTCCAAGATCTTTGACAAAGCCATGTACTGGACAGCTGAATGGAATGGGAGCATCTCAGAAAACTCAGATATCAGTGTTACCAGGAAAGTCTCAGTGGAGAAACCCTGCAATGGGCCTTTTGCTTGCCTATTGTTATGTTGGCCTGAATGTCAGGAAGGTCTTTGCCTCAGGCCACCCCTTTGTGAAGCCTGAAGAAAACAGTTTTCAAATGGAAATGAGTGGACATCACCTGTGATTCTTTCCTTAATTGCTTTGGAAAGGGATGTGTCTGAATCAGCATTTTGGCCCTGTGTAAGGCTGTGGCTTAGATTCTCAGCACCTGATGGATCTAAAGAAAGATCCCTTGTGTGCATCCAAAACCAACATCTCCAAAAGAGCACTCATTGTGGATGAAGTCTAACCAACTCCACTAACCAACTCACAGTTATAGTAAATAACTTTTGAAGTTGAAGGGACCCCAGTAAACTTTGAAGTAGATACAGGGGCATTATACTCAGCCTTTAAGGCCCCATTGGGCCCTCTATCAAATAAAAGGTCTCTAGTTCAAGGGGCTAATGGCAGTAAATATCGGGCTTGGACAACTAAGAGGTACATGGACCTGTGGAAAGGAAAAATCCATCACTCCTTCCTAGTAATCCCAGAGTTCCCGGCCCCATTGATGGGTGGAGATCTGCTCACCAAACTCTGGGCCATAATGACTTTTAACCCTGAAGGCCCCCAAGTGGAGTTTCTAAATCCTTCAGTAAAAACTCCTATAGTCATGGCTTTAACAATGTCTGTAGAAAATGTACATCAACTCACTCACCTTGGTTCAAAGAAATTGCAGGCATTCCTGAAAGATCAAGAACAGAGTTTTCTACTAACCGACTCACAGCGAAAGGAAATAACTGAATGGGTATCAAAAGCGTCTCAGGTCCATCAATTGGTTAATGCTTACCCTTTTAAGCATCCTGCAGGAAAACACCTTCGAAGAACCAGACCAGAAAAATTTTCAGAAGTGAACTTTACTGAAATTAAGCCAGCAAGGTATGGACTTAAATATCTCCTAGTCTTTGTAGATACATTTTCAGGATGGATTGAAACCTTCCCCCCCAAAAAAAAAAATGGCTCAAATCGTGGTCAAGATGATACTGAAGGATATTTTTCCAAGATACGGCCTGCCTAAGGTAATAGGGTCTGAAAATGCACTGGTGTTCATGGCCCAGGTAAGTCATGGGTTAACCTGTACCCTGGTGATTAATTGGTAGTTACATTATGCTTATAGATCCCAGGGCTCAGGACAGGTAGAAAAAATAAATAGAACCATTAAAGAGACCTTAATGAAATTAAGCTTAGAAACCAGCTAAAAGATTGGACTATACTCCTGCCTTATGCACTGTATCATCTAAAAAATACTCCCTCTGTTTCTTTGTGTAACCTCTCCCCCTGTGAAATTCTCTATTTTGCCCCTCCTCCAGTAAGGGACCTAACCCCAACTCTAAGACCTAAGGATCCCTTCCACACCCCCTTGCTTGACACACTTAAAGCTCTTGAAAGAACTCAGCGATACCTGTTAAAACAGCTGGCCACGGCCTACCAACCTGGGGACAAGGAGACTCCACATCGATATCAAGTAAGAGACTTCATCTACATAAGATGACATCAAGTGTCATCCCTGGCACCCCGCTGGAAAGGAAATACCACGTGCTACTTATAACACCTACAGCGGTAAATGTAGACGGATTCCTTTCCTGTATCCATGCCTTCCATCTCAAGCCTTTGCCCTGTCCAGACTCTGGCTGGAAACTGGAAATGACTGGTAACCCTTTCAAATTGTGTATTTGGCATGTGTAGAAGGCTATAGACTCTCCCCTTGGCCACCACTAGTTCTAACCCTCATCAGCGAATTCAGCAGCAATGGCTGATCACAAATCCTCATAGACCAGAAGAATGGTCTATCTCGCTTACAGCCCACATAGGGACCTGTTGGTCATCTCAACATTTGTCAGCTGCTTATAGGTTTTTCCTATTGGGATATCCCTGATAAAGCAGATCCCACTAAAATTTCATTAAATCCCTTTCGTATCATAGATAATGAAAACAAATATTATGGATGTAGGGACACGTGAGCCAGATGCAGGTTGGCTAGCCTAGATTACTATGTTTGCCTGGAAGACTATCAAAGCCACAAACAGCCATGGCTGTGTGGGGGGAAAGCCGACTTCTTCTGTAAGTCATGGGGATGTTAGCATACAGGGACTGCCTGGTGGAACTCAAACTGCTCATCAAATTCAATACACAGAATTGGCCATATTACCAATTAGAAAACCAAAACCTGTGACCCCCAGAGGGGTCTCCAGATCCTCACATTCTGCATGACCTTTTTAACTTCTGCAAGTGCTCAAAAGGGTTAAAGGAGATTCCCCTATGTGGAGGTTTTTTCCCTCCTTTGCTCACATCCTGAACTATACTTCTCCAATAGTTCCTCAAACTCAGCCTTCTGCTCCAGACTCTCTGCTGGCACTCCCACCTCAGCAACCGGAATTCTCCCCTCCAATTACTAGATCAAAAATCAAAACCTCTGCCGGTTCTCAGACAATTGCCCCCTTGCTGAGGTATCCGGTACTGAGGTACCCCTCCACACACTCACTCCTCTCTTCTCCTGTCAGTGCCCACACTGGGTCCCATAAGGTCCTCTTACCAGCTAACCCAAAGCTCAAACCAGCTGAGGAGATCCCTCAGACCCCTATTCAGGATGTAATTAAAATGGCCTTTAAAGTTGCTTTGTCATCACTGTAAACAGGTGACTAAGAATTTAAAATACCTCACATGCTTTTTGGGATACTCACTCCCGTCGTCCCCTCTGCTCTACCTGTTCTACTGCTCAAGTTTTTGTTGCTAGGAAAATCCCAAACCCCTTTTCCAATATTCTTTTACATTTCTACTTCCTCATTCTCAGATCCATGAAACTGCTCTCAGCCTTGCCTTCCACGTCTTCCCCCTCTCTACCAGGCCCACAGAAAAGTCTTAAATGACCTTCTCCAGAAGTCTTCACCATGGCTGACTTTAGGACTTTCAGCAAAAGAGTTCCTTTAAAAGAGTTCACTGTAGATAAACTTCTTCTTTTCATGTTTCCCTGGTCTACTTGGCAACTGGCGAAAAAAAATCAGCACTCCTGAGCTAGACACACCCATACTAGTTTTTCACAAAATATGTGAACAAGGCCTCTGGCCTTGAGTGGGGGCTTCACAGAGATGGTTACATTTCTAAGATAAAGAAGTTACCAACTAGGCTCCATGGTAACAGCTGGCAGGGCGAAAAAAAAGAGAAAAAAAATCTCTCCCCCTTTCAGGTGTCCTTGAAAAGTTAACTTGCCCAGAACAGAGGATAAAATAAAAGATAGAAAAACAGCTTTTTGTGAACTTCTGCCGACTTTGAACTTCTGAGCCCCTTCCCTTACATGTTGGGTACAAATTATGAAACTACCTAAACTTGGGGTTCAGGGGATTAATTGATTACAACAGAAGCAATGCCCTCTAAATCCGTTTGCAACCAAATAGGACTGTTTCCCTGTCTTCAGTGCTATCTTAGGTGCTTTGCCTCGTCCGTCCCTATAACAGAAAGATTCTATATACTTAAATATTGTTTATGTTTTCATGAAATAGTCAACAGATGTGATTAATTATGTAATGGTGCAGATGTTTCCCAGAGTGCTCTATGATGACGCAGGTCCATTTAAAGATCAAATAGGAGGGCATGCAACTCAGTTCCGCTGGGAACCTGTATCTCTCACTTTAGCCATCCTATTAGGAATAGGAGTTGCTGCATGAGTGGGCACAGGAATCAATGCCCTAGTCCAAAGGACACAACCAATGTCCTAATTAGAAGCAGCAATAGACCAAAACTTAAAGATAATAAAACCTCCATCACAGCTTTACAGGAATGTTTAACCTCTGTCTATGAATCTGTTTTACAGAACAGGCGAGCGATAAAACCTCCTCTTCATGAGAGAAGGGGGACTTTGTAGTGCATTGAGGGAAGAATGTTGTTTTTGTGCCGGCCACACTGGAGTTGAAAAGAATCTATGAGTAAATAAAGAAAACGCATTGAAGAGCGTCAACGAGAAAGAGAGGCCCCAAAAGGGTGGTTTGAGTCTTGGTTCACACAGTCCGTCTGGTTAACTATGCTTTCATCAGCCCTGGCTGGTCCATTAATAATAATCATATTATTGTGAACTGTAAGACCCTGTTGGCTAAACCATGGAGTTTCCTTTCTCCAAGCTCAAATTGGACAAGTTAAACTTATGGTAATCAGACAACAATATACCACACTAGAAGACATAAAATGTAACACCCATCAGTGATGACTTTTATGATTAAAAGTAACCAGAAGAAGAAGTGGGGAATGAAAGGTTAATGAAATAGGTACTTGTCACTTCCTGTTTTTCTGTACACTTAACAAAACACTGTTGAAATCTTGAGAACTGTTTGCTAATCTTGTTCCCAGAATGTGCTGTCCCCAACTGCCAAACTGCAGAATGTGCTCAGTCACGCAGTTGAAAGCAAACGGCCTACTCCCCCTGACCCATCAATAAACTTCCATCCCTGCCTTCTCCAAGAAAAGTACATAAGCTCTGCTTAAGCTGTTCTCAGGGCTCTCTGCTCTATTCAACTGAGCTCTGAGCCCCAGCATGCTGGACCCACAATGAACCCTTTGTAGTTGCATGAGACAGTCTCTTGGTCATCTCTTCCTCCTATACTCGCCTGACCATTACAATATTTCACCTCTATATTCTTAAAAATATCTCAGGTTCCCAACACCATTATTCATCCAGCAGAATGATTCCTAACACAAATCAAACATGTTATTAATCCTAACCATACCATCTACCCTCAATCTAACTTTACAGAAGAGCAGGCACAGAGTTGGTCTTACAATACTGGAATATAGGGGATCTTTCACCTCCTGAGAAATTCAAAGGTCTATGCAGAAATGATCCCTGTAGAAGATGTAGGCACCTATGAAGGACCTGAGAGAGCAGAAGTCATCTTCCATGGCAAACAACCTGGTCAAGATGAAGGGTTGTGTCTGAATCAGCCTCTCTCTTCTTAATGTAGAGAAGATGGACCAAACCAGGCCTGTGTGGAGAGTTGTTTCCTGGTGCCTATGGTTGATATACTATTCTAACTTGTGAAACTGTCACAGGTAGTAGGAGCAGCCTGCATCTGAAGGGACCCTTGGAAGCAACTGTTAGGACAAAGTGGTTGCCAAGGCAGTGACCTCATTCAGTTCCTGAAGGAAGTGACCTCACCTCACTTCCTTGTTGATGGAACTCTCTGAACTTGGGATCCAGGAAGCCAGGCACACAGAGCCAGTCCCAGTCCCAGTCCCAGTGTTCTCACTTGTTTGGATGTACCAAGGACAGAATCAGTCTTTCTTGGTACCTACTGATGTGAGGAAGGCCAAATGCCAAGAGAGTTCTGAAGACGGGCCTTTCCTGGGAAAAAAGGTAGTTGCTCACAGCTTGCTCTTGACAACTTCACAGAGTTGGATAAGAAGAGGAGATCTGAGACAGGACATGCCATTTTGAGGGAACATAATATGCCCCACCAGTCAGAGGACACTCCTGATAGTCTCAGAATTACTTGGGGTAAGGAGGTGCCTCTGTGGGTGTGGTTGTAGGTTTGTGATTTTCCCTTGTTCTGAAAATAGGTAGGAAAAGTGGTTTGTTTGGATTTAGTGAACATTTTCTAGAAAGTCCCTTGACAAGGCGAGTGTTTCTGTGTCTGTGTATCCCACTGTGTCCATAGTTGTAGACATTAGAAAAGAGAATGCATAAATGGATGTGTCCTGTCTAGTAGAAAGCTTCACAGCATTCATTTTGCCCAATTTATGAATGGACTGCGGCTTGCCTGATCGATGGGCTACACCTGATATCTTCCTAAGTTCCTGTTTTCTTCCTGAATTCTGGAGACTCTCCAGAATAGGCTCATGGTTTTTTGTCCAAGTTATGTACCACCTCCAAGTTCTTTGACATGGCCATGTACTGGATAGCTGAAGGGAATGGCGAGCATCTCAGAAAACTCAGAAATCACTGGGACCAGGAAAGTCTCAGTGGAGAAACCCTGCTTTGGGCCTTATGCTTACCTATTGTTCTGTTGCCCTGAATTTCAGGAAGGCCTTTGCCTCAGGCCACACCTTTTTAAAGCCTGAAAAGAAGAGTTTTGCAATGGAAATAAATGGGCATTACCTGTGGCTCTTTGCTTAATTTCCTTGAAAAGAATGTGTCTTATTCAGACTCTTGAGCCTGTGTGAGGTGGTGGCTTAGAGTCTCAGCACCTGATCGATCTAAAGAAAGATTCCATGTGTACATCCAAAACCAAAATGGCCAAAGAGCAGTCCTTGTGGATGAAGTCTCTCACCTTGCTCTGTAACTTTCCTGACCTCCATCAAGTGAGAATAGGGATTCTTTGGGTCAAATAAGTTCCTCAAACCCTGCAGAGGCTAGCCCATAGGTGCTTAGATTTTCTCATGACTCCAATTCACATAAAGAATCTAAAACCCACAGTCAGTAGGCCTCAAATTTGAGAAGCAGAGCAGTATTAATGGCAGGCCTTTTTGATCATTCCTGGTTCACAGGAAGGGTGTACAGGCCACCCTGACTTTAGGCAAATGAGATGCAAGGGAGATTTTTTGGACACTGTCTTGGGGTGAACACCTCATGGAAACTTCCAGCCAGAAGTTATGATGAGTGCCTAAATGGAAGAAGATGAGGTCATGTGGGATTGTTTTGGTTTGAATCGTGGTCATTTGTGTGGCGGTTGGAAGAGACGACTGGGTCCACCTTGGCTTGAACTCTGGTGTGATTACCCTAAGAGACTGCATTCTGGAACTGACGTCATCAAAGTGTTTCCATGAATTGTGTTGGAATTTTAGGAGGCCACGCATGAGATTTGCCCTTGGAAACTGAGATCTAGGCCCAGGGTTGCTTTCCGCAGAGCACTGGGAATCTCAGCCAAGATATCACATGATTTTTTTCTGAACGACTTGGCAGCCATAGTTGAGAGTCAAAACACACATGGACCTCACGTTGTAGACATCAATGCACCTTGCTTCATGTGACCTTTTGGCTACTCTTTGGGAAGACTTGCCTCTGAGAGTTCTCCAAAGCTTTTATGGAAATGAGCATCCTCAACATTTAATTGTTCCTGAATGAATTGAAACCCACATTGCCTCCAACTTCATGCTTGAAAAATGGCTCGATAAATACCATGAAATTTTTTTTTAAATTTTCATGAACAGGTGGCACTGGAGGACCTTTGGATATCCTGTTGATGATTATGAGTATACCAGACAGTGCCTTGATTGACTGGGTTTCAAGAAAATGGTGTAGAACAGAGATGCCAGTAAGTTGGAGTCTGCTGACTAGTGGGCTTATAGCCGTGGTGGGCAGGTGTGTGATGGAATATCTGTGGTGGGGCCATGTGGATCTGCCATTGGCTTCCAAATGGCTTGTGGCTGACATGGTGCAGCCAACAGACCCTTACAAGTAAAGGGACCTTGTTATATGGAGAGGTTTCAGGGGAATGTTCAGAATCAGGTTGCTATGGTCAAGGGGCAAGCTATGAGGGATAGAACCTTGGTTGGTGCATTCTCCTACAGACCCTGACCCACCACATATGACAGAACTCCCTTCAGCACTGTTTTTCAGTTGAACTCCTTGTATTTCGTGAAGCAAATACTAAACACCCAGTGCAGCAGCAATAAACACCACAAAATGTGGAGGATGACCCAATGACTTCACAGTCCACAAGGGGAGACACTTAGCCCCCAGTGGCCCCAGTTTACCGACTAGGATTGAATTCAGCACTGCTACCGCATGTTCATTGGAAAATATTAAACCATGTCCTCCAGGTAACATAGATGCAGACCCAGCTGTAATGGTCTCACTACAAGGAAGGTAAAGCTCCTGACAACAACATATATTTCAAGTGCTCAAACTCAGAGGCAGTTTCTCAAGAAGTCTTTATGCCAGCACAGCTCCATGTTTGTGGAGTGTTTACCCTGTCCCTTACTTTTGGAAACTACTCTACCACCTCCCAGGTTGTAAACTTTTGAGCATATTCCATTCCAGATATTTATTTCCAGATTTTCTAACTCTTGACTTTTAATGATGTATTACTTGGGACGAGGGTAATGTCAAGGCATTGTTCTGGATGAGAGTGGGAAAATTTTTGTGTAGCATATATTTGCATACACATTTGGTCCATTTTCCAATTTTCCATTCGAAATACTGAATACCGGACACTGACACCTAATCTACTAGACTCTGACTACTAATCCTAATAAGATGGAGAAAAACAACCCAAACAGAATAGAATTACAAGCATTTCAGAGGAGGCATGGTGTATAGTTGGACTTGCATTTTGAATTATATAAGGTAGGAGTTATACATCTAGTCAATTTTGTGTTGAAATAGTTCCCCATGTGTTTTTCTTTCGATTATTTTATTTTATTTTATTAGTTGGTTGTTCAAAACATAACAAAGCTCTTGACATATCGTATTTTATACATTAGATTCAAGTGGGTTATGAACTCCCATTTTTACCCCAAATATGGATTGCAGAATCACATCGGTTACACATCCACATTTTACATAATGCCCTATTAGTAACTTGTATTCTGGTACCTTTCCTATCCTCTACTATCCCTGCTCCCCTCCACTCCCATCTTCTCTCTCTACCGAATCTACTGTAATTCATTTCTCTCTTTGTTTATTTTCCCATTCCCCTCACAACCTCTTATATGTAATTTTGTGTAACAATGAGGGTCTCCCTCCATTACCATGAAATTTACCTTTTCTCTACCTCCCCCCCCAACTCACGTCTCTGTTTAATGTTAATCTTTTCTTCCTGCTCTTCCTCCCTGCTCTGTTCTTAGTTGCTCTCATTATATCAAATAAGACATTTGGTATTTGTTTTCTACGATTGGCTAGCTTCACTAAGCATTATCTGCTCTAGTGCCATCCATTTCCCTGCAAATTCCATGATTTTGTCATTTTTTAGTGCTGCATATTACTCCATGGTGTATAAATGCCACATTTTTTTAATCCATTCATCTATTGTAGGGCATCTGGGTTGGTTCCACAGTCTAGCAATTGTGAATTGTGCTGCTATGAACATCGATGTGGCAGTATCACTGTAATACGCTCTTTTAAGATTCAGGGAATAGTCCGAGAAGGGCAATAGCTTGGTCAAATGGTGGTTCCATTCCCAGGTTTCCCAGGATTCTCCATATTGGCCGCACTTTCCAAATTGGCCGCACCAGTTTGCAGTCCCACCAGCAATGTACAAGAGTACCCTTTTCCCCACATCCTCAGCAGCACTTGTTGTTGTTTGACTTCCTAAAGGCTGTCAATCTTAATGGAGTGAGATGGTATCTTAGGGTGGTTTTGATTTGCATTTCTCTGACTGCTAGAGATGGTGAGCATTTTTTCATGTACTTATTGATTGATTGTATGTCCTCCTTTGAGAAGTGTCTTTTCAGGTCCTTGGCCCATTTGTTGATTGGGTTATTTGTTATCTTATTGTCTAATTGTTTGAGTTTTTTGTATACTCTGGATATTAGGGCTCTATCTGAAGTGTGATGAGTAAAAATTTGTTCCCATGATGTAGGCTTCATATTTACCTCTCTTATTGTTTCTTTTGCTGAGAAAAAGCTTTTTAATTTAAGTAAGTCCCATTTGTTGATTCTTGTTATTAACTCTTGTGCTATGGGTGTCCTATTAAGGAATTTGGAGCCCGACCCCACAATATATAGACCAGAGCCAACTTTTTCTTCTAACACATGCAGAGTCTCTGATTTGATATCTAGCTCCATGATCCACTTTGAGTTAACTCTCTTGTGCATGGTGAGAGGAGGGAATTAAGTTCCATTTTGTTGCATATGGATTTTCAGTTTACCCAACACCATTTGTTGAAGATGCTATCCTTCCTCCATTGCATGCTTTTAGCTCCTTTATCAAATATAACATAGTTGTAGCTTTGTGGATTAGTCTCTTGTGTCCTGTATACCGTACCACTGGTCTACCCGCCTGTTTTGGTACCAGTACCATGCTGTTTTTGTTACTATTGCTCTGTCATATAGTTTGAAATCTGGTATCACTATACCACCTGATTCACACTTCCTGCTTAGAATTGCTTTTGTATTTCTGGGTCTTATATTTTTCCATATGAATTTCATGATTGCTTTCTCTATTTCTACAAGAAATGCCATTGGGATTTTGATTGGCATTGCATTAAACCTATAGATAACTTTTGGTAATATCGCCATTTTGATGATGTTAGTTCTGCCTATCCATGAACAGGGTATATTTTTCCATCTTCTAATATCTTCTTCTACTTCTTTTTTTAGGGTTCTATTGATTTATTGTATAAACCTTTCACCTCTTTTGTTGGTTTGATTCCCATGTATTTAATTTTTTTGAGGATGTTTTGAATGAACTGCTTTTCCTCATTTCCGTTTCAGAAGATTTGATGCTGATATACAGAAAGGCCTTCGATTTATGCGTGTTGATTTTAGATCCTGCTACTTTGCTGAATTCATTTATTAGTTCTAGTAGTTTTTATTGTAGACCCTTTTGGGTCTTCTATGATTCTATAGAATCATGTCACCAGCACATAGTGATAATTTACGTTCTTCTTTTCCTATTTTTATGGCTTTGATTTCTTTCGTCTAATTTCTCTGGCCAGTGTTTTGAGAACTATATTGAATTGAAGTGTGGATAGAGGGCATCCTTGTCTTGTTCCAGATTTTAGAGTGAATGCCTTCAATTTTTCTCCATTCAGAATGATCCTAGCCTGAGGCTTAGCATAGATAGCTTTTACAATGTCGAGGTAAGTTCCTGTTATCCCTAGTTTTTCTAATGTTTTGAACATAAAGGGATGCTGTACTTTGTCAACTGCTCTTTCTGCATCTATCAAGATGATCATATGGTTCTTATCTTTAAGTCAATTGATGTGGTGAATAATATTTATTGATTTCCATATATTAAAACATCCTTGCATCCCAGGGATGAATCCTACTTGATCGTGGTGCACAATTATTTTTTATGTGCCTTTCAATACGATTCTCCAGAATTTTACTGAGGATTCTTGCATCTAGCTTCATCAGAGATATTGGTCTGTACTTTTCTTTCTTTGAGGTGTCTTTGTCTTGTTTCAGAATAAGGGTGATGTTGGCCTCATAGAATGAATTTGGCAGAGCTCCCTCTTTATCTGTCTCTCGAAATAACTTGAAAAGTATTGGTATTAATTCTTTTTTAAAGGTTTTGTAAAATTCCGCTGTATACCCATCTGGTCCTGGGCTTTTCTTGGTTGGTAGTCTTTTGATTGCTTCCTCTAAATCATCCATTGATATTGGTATGTTTAAATTGTGTGTATCCTCCTGACTCAGTCTGGGCAAATCATGTAACTTAAGAAATTTACCGATGTCTTCATATTTTCTATTTTATTGGAATATAGGTTTTCAAAATAATTTCTAATTGTCTTCTGTATTTCTGTAGCATCTGTTGTGATATTGCCTTTTTCATCCTGTATGTTTGTAATTTGAGTTCTCTCTCTTCTTCTCTTCATTAGCATGGCTAAGAGTCTGTTGATCTTATTTATTTTTTCGAAGAACCAACTTTTATTTTTGTTAGTTTTTTCAATAGTTTCTTTTGTTTCAATTTCATTGGTTTCCACTCTGATTTTAATTATTTCTTGCCTTCTGCTACATTTGCTGTTGTTTTGCTCTTCCTTTTCGAGTGCTTTTAGATGAAGTGTGAGCTCATTTATTTGTTGGTTTTTGCTTTTTTTGATGAATGACCTCCAGGTGATGAATTTCCCTCTTAAAATTGCTTTCATTGTGTCCCATAGATTCCGATATGTTGTGTCTGTATTTTCATTTATCTCTAAGAATTTTTTGATTCCCTCCTTTATGTCTTCTGTAACCCATGGATTATTCAGTAACATATTGTTTATTTTCCTAGTGATGTAGGATTTTTCCTTCCTTCTTTTATCATTGATTAACAGTTTCATTCCATTATGATCAGATAAAATGCATGGTATTATCTGCACCTCTTTATATTTACTGAGTGTTGTCCTGTTGCATAATATATGCTCTATTTTTGAGAGGGATCCATGTGCTTCTGAAAAAAAAGTATATCCACTTGATGATGGTTGATATATTCTATATATGTCAGTTAAGTCTAGGATATTGATTGCGATATTGAGTTCTATATTTTCTTTATTCAATTTTTGTTTGAAGGATCTGTCTAATGGTGAGAGAGGTGTGTTGAAGTCACCCATAATTATTAGGTTGTGGTCTATTTGATTCTTGAACTTGAGAAGAATTTGTTTTATGAACATTGCAACACCATTATTTGGTGCATAAATATTGATAATTGTTATGTCTTGTTGGTGAATGGTTTCTTTTAACAGTATATAATGTCCTTCTTATCCCTTTTGATTAACTTAGTCTTGACTTCGATTTTATTCTATATGAGGTTGGCCACCCCTGCTTGCTTACGAGGACCGTGTGCATGGTATAAATTTTCCCAACTTTTCACCTTCAGCCTGTGTATGTCTTTTCCATTCAGATGTGTCTCCTGGAGGCAACATATTGTTGGATTTGTTTTATTAATCCAAGTTACCAGCCTATGTTGCTTTATTGGAGATTTTAAGCCATAAACGTTTAGAGCTACTATTGATGTATGGTTTGTACTTCCAGCCATGTTTAATTATTTATCTTTGTTTTTAATTTACTTTGTTTCTCCATGATTAGCTTTCCCCCTGCACTCTGTCATTACCCAGTCACTTCCCACTGATGGTTTTGTTTGTTGTTTTTCATTTCTTCCTCATGTAGTGTTTTTCTCAAGATGCTTTGCAATGCTGGTTTTCTGGCTGCAAATTCTTTTAGCTTTTGTTAATCATGAAAGATTTTTATTTCATTTTCGTACCTGAAGGTTAATTTTGCTGGATCCAGAATTCTTGGTTGGCATCCATTGTCTTTCAGTGTTTAAAATACGTTGTTCCAAGATCTTCTCGCTTTCATCAACTGTGATGAAACATCCTTTGTTAACCTTATTGATTTACCCCTGAATGTAGTCTGCCTCCTTTTTCTTGTAGCTTTTAATATTTTCTCTTTGTTCTGTATATTAGATATGTTTATAACAAATGTCTTGGTGTTGGTCTACTGTGATTTTTTGTGCTCAGTGTCCTCTATGAATCTACAATTTGTATATCCGTTTCTTTTTTTATTTCTGGAAAGTATTCTGTAATTATTTCATTCAGTAGGTTACTCATTCCCGTGGTTTGAATCTCTGGACCTTCCTCTATCCAGATGACTCATAAATTTGGTTTTTATATGTTATCCCATATCTCTTGGATGATTTTCTCGTGATTTTTTACCAGCCTTTCTGAGTTGGCTAGACTCTTTTCAAGATGATATATTTTGTCTTCATTATGTGACATTCTGTCTTCTACTTGCTCCACTCTTTTAGTAATTCTCTCAATTGAGTTTTTAATTTGGTTTATCGTTTCCTTCATTTCTAGAATTATTGTATGATTTTTTTTATTATCTCTATCTCCGTATAAAGATGCTTAACTTCTTTTTTTTAATCTGTTCATGTAATTCATTTTCAATGTGTTCTTTCAATGTTTGGATTTGCTGTCTCATATCTTCTTTAAGGTTCCATTCCATCTGTCTAAGGTATTCCTTGAGTTCTTTATATGATCATTTTTCTGATGACTCTAGGTCCTCCTGAGTATTTAGGCTGTCCTTCATTGTTTGTACTCTTTTTCTTTCTTGCTTTCTTATGCTGCTCATGTTACTTCTTGTTCTGTTTGAGTGCTGAGTTACTGATTAGTCTTATAAATTTATTTCATGCTTGGGAGGAAAGATATTAGAAGGGAAGGGAAGAAGTCAATAAGAGAATGAGAGTAGGCAGGTAGAATTCAAGGAAGGGGGAAAAAGAAAATTGAAAAGAAATGAAAAGACAAAAGAAAAAAACAGAAAATAAAGAATGAAAGAAAAATTAAAAAAATAATAATGATAATAAAAAAATGAAAATTACAATTTAATAATAATAATAATAATTAATAATAAAATTAAGAAATTTAAAAACTTAAAAACATTAAAAAAGTTAAAGAAAAACAACAACAACAAGAATGAAAATGAAAGAAAAAGAAAAAAAAACAAAAAACCCCAAATTTAAAAAATAAATAAATAATGATAATAATAAATGCAGTCATAGAGTTTGATTAACTTCTCTTCCAATAGGTGGTGCTGTGCCCACTGGGCCGAGGTTCTCCTCTCAGTAGGTGGGAACCAATCACTATGCAGCTGCTCTTCCTTCCAGACTGGGCGGGTGTCCAATCCTGACACCCTAGGGCCTTCTCTTGTGTTTCCTCAAGCCATGCCCTGCTCACCTGAGACGCTCACCACAATACTGGCAACATGCCAGGTCTTCTGCTCCTGGGAGACCTGTTTTTATGAATACCTGGGCACACTCTGCCGGTTTGCTTCCCTCAGACCCTAAGTTTGTAGAGCTTGGGGCTGAGATCCCCAAGCGAATTTGTTTGCCCTCCGGGAGCCACGCCCCAGTAGCTGGTGCAAGAGACCTCAGTTGTCAGCACTGGTGGGAGCGGTAGCCTGGAGTTCTGTGCCACAAGTCCCGCGCCACTCCTGATTTTCTGGGTCTGGCTATCGCGCTCATGGTAGAGCTGAGAGGGACCCTTACGGGAGAGCTGGGAGGGGCCCTTAAGGATTCCCTGCTGTGTGGAGAGAGATGGCTAGGGAATTACAAACCTGTCGCGCTGGTTTCAATGAAGTTATCTCCTCCATCCTTGACGTCAGTTCTATGCCATGGTGGTATCCCATGCAAATGGTGATCATTCGTTCCCTTTGCGGGTGACCGATGCAACTGGTGGGTCCTGACTGTCTCTCCCATGCCCCGTTTCAATCCTTTGGCCACTGCCTATGAAGGCTAGGTTGGCTTCTACCTCTGTAAGTTCAGAAGGGCAGACCAGTTATTTCAGCTGGATCGTTAGTGCTGAGTCACGAAACGCAGGCAAACCAGAGGTTGAATGCAACCGATCCGGGCTCGGTGTGTGTTCTGCGTGGCCCAGACTGTTCACCCCAGATTCATGTCAGTGCATCATTGCCTAGTGATCCTGAGCAAACAGTATTTAGACAGTTTATGACTCCCTATTCCAGCGCAGCTGAAGAGGTCAGAGACTTGATCTCTCCATACCCGCCACCATTTTGGATATCTCTCCATGTGTTTTAAAGTTAACAAATATGTGAATTCCTATCTCCCTTTCTCTGTAGCCTATTCAGCAGATGTGTTTTGATATGCACATATAGAATCCTAACTTGTATCACATGTACATTCTTGTGAGGTGGCTGACTTGGCAGACACAAATTGTGAGAAGAGATCACTATCCTGAACACTGCTGGAACTAAAAATTCAACCAATGGGTGAGCTTCCTAGTTGAACAACATTATACATAAATCCATATTCAGTAAATTGAATATTTTTGAATCTGTGGATGATATATATATCTCGATCAATTACGATTGGCATATCTATTGCTACTTTTGAATGTCTGTGTGTGTGTTTTGTTATATATATATATATATATATATATATATATATATATATATATATACAATCTCCAGATTTTTAAAATATGAAATATATGTGTCTTATATACACTCCCTAAATTCATTCATGTTCACGTATGTGGATTTATAATCAACTTTTCACAATATTCTCAGAAATATTCATCCACCTGAAATACATATTTGTTTTCTAGTACTGAAAACTAACTTCAGTGAATGGTACATATATATCCTAATATTTCTAGAGTTACTGTCCCAGTTTAACATCAAGGCAAGTAGATTCCTATGGTACATGATTTGTATTTTTACGTTCATTTTTATTCAAAACTGGTACATTACTATTTCTTAAGTTTATGCACATCATAGGATATATATTTTATCCACAAGTTCGCAAATTTATACGAATTTGTTTCACTTTCAATCACTTCCTGCTTCAGGACACATGTATTCTTCCATCTTTCTTGACTGGTCTCTTCCTGAGACCTCTTTCAAAACACATTATTTTCGATTTCCATAATCACTTTTGAAGCAAAACTCACATCCCCTTCATGATAAATTATAACTCTGATATTTCCAATGGATGTATAACTGGTTGGAATGAATGATTGTATACCAATATCAGATTTCTTATATATTTTCAGATATCAATTCAATCCATTATTTAGAGTAAAACCAGTTATATTATTTATTCAGAGTATGGTCTATGCATGCTTTTTCTTTATATTCATAGACACAGTGTACACCTCTTTGTACCCCCAATACTAATTTATATGTCTTCAAAATTTTGCTCCCAGAAATGGTGGAAGAAATACGCATGTCACCTGATCTACATATACATTTTATCACAGAAATATTCTGGACACAAAATGCAAAGATCACACTTATGATTGTACCAAAGCCTAAATGGACAGAAAATATGGATTACTAAAATCATCCATGTCCAAGTTGCCTAATGCTCTCAAATGTCAATCCTATTGGTGACTACATATTTGTTTCCTGTTAAGATTATATATTCAAACTCAACCCGATTGAAAATGTTTAATCCTATCCCTCAATTTATACATTGCCTGATTTCATAATGTCTCTATTACCATCTGCTTTCTTACATATTTTCCACAGTTCACCACTGTGACTGAACCTTCACATGTGCTGACATTTGCTTTCACACTCTAATTGATAACTTATTGCTGAAGAACTTTTTTTTCCAAATCCTATACTCACTCTTCTTCCTAAACCTACTGACTATCTTCCTAATCCTACTGACTATCCCTTTTTGACTGGATATTCTCTTCTACATTCAATCATCCAACGTACAAGGTCTTATGCCATTGTATATCGATTTATCTGAGACATCTGTGAGAACGTAATTCAATGGTAAGTATCCCAATCAAGGGCCCAATGATTTTCTGAGCTTCAAATCTTACTTAGATTTATTTTTTCATACATGTATTTCACCTCTATATTCTTATAAATATCGCATGTTCCCAATACCATTAATCATCCAGCAGAATGATTCCTAAGCCAAATGGAAAATGTTATTCACCCTAACCATACACTGTTCCCTCAATCTCATTTTACAGAAGAGCAGGGACAGTGTTGGTCTTACAATACAGAAATGTAGTGGATCTTCCATCTGCTGAGAACCTCAAAGCTCCATGCAGAAATGATCCCTGGAGAAGATGTAGGCAGCTATGAAAGACCTGAGAGAGCAAAAATCATCTTCCATGGCAAACAACCTGGTCAGGATGAAGGGTTGCATCAGAATCAGCCAATCTCTCCTTAATGTAGAGAAGATGGACAAAACCATGCATGTGTGGAGAGCTGTTACCATTTGCCTACAGGTGATATACTATTCTACCATGTGAAAGTGTGACAGGAAGTAGGGGCAGCCTCCATCTCATGGTACCGTTGGAAGCAATTGTTATGATAAAGTGGTTGCTAAGGCAGTGATCTCATTCAGTTCCTGAAGAAAGTGATCTCATCTCACTTCCTTGGTGATGGAACTCTCTGAACTTGGGATACAGAAAGCCAGGCACCCAGAGCCAGTCCCAGTCCTAGTCCCAGTGGTCTCACTTTTTTGGATTAACCAAGGACAGAGTCAGTCTTTCTTGGTACCTACTGATGTGAGGATGGCCAAATGCCAGGAAAGCTCGGAAGAGGGGCTCTTCCTGAGAAAGCAGGTTGTGGCTCAATCCTTTCTCCTGACAACTTCACAGAGTTGGCCAAGAAGACCAGATCTGAGACAGGACAGGCCATTTTGGGGGATCATAGTATGACCCATCAGTCAGAGCACACACCGGACAGTCACAGACCTATTTGAGGGAAGGAGGTGCCATTGTGGGTGTGGGTGTGGGTTTGTGGTTTTGTCTCATGTTCTGAGAATAGGTAGGAAAGGTGGTTTGTTTGATTTGGAGTGAACAGTTTCTAGTAAGTCTTTTGACAGCGCAAGTGTTTCTATGTCTGTGTATCCCACTGTGTTTGTACTTGTACACATTAGAAAAGAGAATGCATTAATGGATGTGTCCTGTCTCGTAGAAAGCTTCCCAGCATTCATCCAGCCCAATTTATGAATTGACTATGGCTTGCCTTATTGATGGGCAATACCTGCTACCTTCCTAAGTTGCTGTTTTCTTCCTGAATTATGGCCACTTTCCAGAATAGGCTCATGGTTTTGTGTCCAAGATATGTACTACCTCCAAGCTCGGTGACATGGCCATGTACTGGATAGCTGAAGGGAATGGCGAGCATCTCAGAAAACTCAGATATCAGTGTGACCAGTAAAGTCTCAGTGGAGAATCCCTGCTTTGGGCCATTTGCTTACCTATTGTTCTGTTGCCCTGAGAGTCAGGAAGGTTTTTGTCTCAGGCCACAGCTTTTTGAATCCTGAAGAAAAGATTTTTCAAATGGAAATTAATAGGATTCACCTTTGGCTCTTTTCTTAATTGATTTGGAAAGAGGTGTGTCTGAATCAGCCTCTTGGCCCACTGTGATTCTTTGACTTAGATACTCAGCACCTGATGGATCTAAAGAAAGATCCCATGTGTGCATCCAAATCCAAAATGGCAAAAAAGAGCAGTCATTGTGGATGAAGTCTTTTGCCTTCCTCTGTAAGGTTTCTGAATTCCATCAAGTGAGAATAGAGATCATTTGGGTCAAATGATTTCTTCAAATTAATTCAGAAGCTTTCCAATAGGTGCTTGGGTTTTCTCATCTCTCCAATTTACATAAAGAATGTGTACCCGACACTCGGTAGGCCTCAAATTGGTGAAGCAGAGCAATATTAAGGTCAGGCCTATTTGATCACTCCTGGTACACAGGAAGGATGTACAGGCCACCGGGAATTTAGGCAAATGAGGGCAACGGAGCTTATTTTGGACACTGTCTTGGGCTATGCTAATGCTCTCAAATGTCAATCCTATTGTTGACTTCATCTTTGTTTCTTCCTAAGCTCATACATTCAACCTCAACCCTGTAGAAAATATCTAATCCCATAACTCACTTTATTCTTTTCCTGATTTCCTAATGTCTCTATTGATATCTGCTTTTCTACATATTTTCCCCTGTTCATCATTGTGACTGACTCTTCACTTGTGTTGATATTTACATTGTCTCTCTAACCAAAACCCTATTGGCAAAGAACTTTTGTTCCAAATCCTATACTCACTTTTCTTCCTAAACCTACCAACTATCTTCCTAATCCTACTGACTATAACTTTTTGAATAGATGTTCTCTTCTACATTCAATCATCCAAGTAAAGTTTGGGCGAGTGCCGGAGAAAGAGACCACCAAGAGACTATCTCATGCAACAGCAAAGGTTTTATTGGGGGTCCAGCATGCTGGGGCTCAGAGCTCACTTGAATAGAGCAGAGAGACCTGACAACAGCTTAAGCAGAGCTTATATACTTTCCTTGCAGAGGGCAGGGATGGAAGTTCATTGATGGGTCAGGGAGAGTGGATGGTTTGTATTCAACTGGGTGAGGGAGTACATTCTGCAGTTTGGTAATTGGGGACAGCATATTCTGGGAACAAGATTAGCAAACAGTTCTCAAGATTTCAACAGTGTTTTGTTACGCATACAGAAAAACAGGAAGTGACAAGTACATATTTTATTAACCTTTCATTCCCCACTTCTTCTTCTGGCTACTTTTAATCATAAAAGTGATCATTGTGGGGTGTCACATTCTATGTCTGCTAGTGGGGTATTACCATAAGTTTAATTTGTCCAATTTGAGCTTGGAGAAAAGAAATTACACGGTTGAGAAAACAGGGTTTTATAGTTAGCAATAATATGAGGATTATTATTGGACTGGCTAGGGTTGATAAAAACATAGTTAACCAGGGGGACTGTGTAAAAAAAGACTCAAACTACCATTCTTGGGCCTCTCTCTCTCTCGTTGTCGCTCTTCAAGGCATCTTTTTAATTTACTCATAGATTTTTTTTACAACTCCAGTATTGTAGACATAAAAACAACATTCTTCCCTCAATGAAGCACAAAGGCCCCCTTCTCTCATGAAAAGGAGGTCCAACCCTCGACTGTTCTGTAAAACAACTTCAGAGAGAGAGGTTAAAGATTCGTTCAACTCTGTGATGGAGGTTTCTAATATCTTTAATATTTGATCTATTGCTGCTTTGGGTCATTTGTTGTGTCCCATGGGCCAGAGCAATGGTTCCCATGCCCTACCCTGCAGTAACTACTATTCGTAATAGAATGGCTAAGGTGAGGGACATATGTTTTCAGCGGAACCGTGTTCTATGCCCCCCTCTTTGATCTTCAAATGAACCTGCATCATGATAGAGCACTCTGGGAAACATCTGCACCATTACACAATTAATCACATCTGTTGACCATTTCATGAAAACATAAACAGTGTTTAAGTATATAGAATTATACTGTTGTAGGGACGAACAAGGCAAGGCACCTAAGATAGCACCAAAGACAGGAAAACAGTCTTTTTTAGTTGCAACCAGATTCAGGGGGCATTGCTTCTGTTGTAATCAATTAATCCCCTGAAACCCAAGTTTAGGTAGTTTCAGAATTTTGTACACAACACGTAAGGAAAGGGGCTCAGAAGTTCACAGTCTGCAGAAGTTCACAAAAAGCAGTTTTCGTTTCTGTTTTTTCCTCAGTTTGGGGCAAGTTAACTTTTCAAGGACACCTATGTGGGGGAGAGCTTTTTCTTCCCTTTCTTTTTTTTCAACCTGCCAGCTGTTTCCATGCAGCCCAGTTTGTAACTTCTTTATCTTAGAAATGTAGCCATCTCTGTGAAGCCCCAGCTCAAGGCCAGAGGCCTTTTTTTCACATATTTTGTGAAAAACTATTAAGGGTGTGTCTAGATTAGGAGTGCTGGGTTTTTTTAGCCAGTTTCCAAGGAGACCAGGGCAACACGAAAATAGGAAGTTTATCTACAGTGATCTCTTTTATAGGGACTCTTTTGCTGAAAGTCGTAAATCAGCCATGGAGAAGGTTAATTAAAACTTTTCTGTGGACCTGGTACAGAGGGGGATGACTTGGAAGGCAGGGATGAGAGCAACTTCCGTGGATCTGAGAATGAGGAAGGAGAGATGTAAAAGAATATTGGGAGAGGGCTTTGGGATCTTAATAGCAAGAAAAATTTGAGCAGTAGAACAGATAGAACAGAGGGGGAAACGGGAGTGAGTATCCGAAAAAGCCTGTGAGGGACTTTAAATTTTTAGTAACCTGTTTTCAGTGATGACAAAGCAACATTAAAGGCCATTTTCATTACATTTTGGATAAGCGTCTGAGGGTTCTCCTCAGTGGGTTTGAGCTTTGCATTAGCTGGTAAGAGGACCTGGAGGGACCCAGTGCGGGCACTGACAGGAGAAGAGAGTAGTGAGTGAGTGGAGTGGTACCTCAGTACCTGCTACCTCAGCAAGGGGGCAATGGTCTGAGAACTGGCGGAGATTTGGGTTTTTGATCTAGATATTGGAGGGCAGAAATCAAGTTGCTGAGGTGGGAGTGACAGCAGAGAGTCTGGAGCAGAAGGCTGAGGGTAAGCATCTACTGGAGAAGCATAGTTCAGGATGTGAGCAAAGGAGGGAGTAGGCCTCCACATAGGGGAATCTCCTTTTACCCTTTTGAGCACTTTCAGAAGTTTAAAAGGTCACGCAGAATTTGAGGATATAGAGACCCCACTTGGGGCCATCGGTTTTGGTTATCTAATTGGTAATATGGCCAATGCTGTTTACAGAATTTGATGAGGAGTTTGGGTTCCATCTGGCAGTCCCTGTATGCTCACAGCCCCATGACTTACAGAAGAAGTCTGCTCTCCCCCCCCGCACAGCCGTGACTATTTGTGGCTTTGATACTCCGCCGGGCAAACATAGTAATCTAGGCTAGCCAACCTGCATGTGGCTCACGTGTCCCTACATCCATAATGTTTGTTTCCATTTTCTATGGTACTGAAGGGATTTAATGGAATTTTAGTGGGATCCTCTTCATCAGGGATATCTCAATAGGAAAGACCTATAGCCAGCTGAAAAATGTCTGGGTGGAGAGATGGCCACCAGGTCCATAAGGGGGCTGTATGTGAGATAGACCATACTTCTTTTCCAGTAGGATTTGTGATCAGCCATCGCTGCTTAAGGGGCTGATGAGGGTTAAGACTACTGGTCGTCAAGGGGAGAATAAATGTCTTCCAGGATCTTCTTGACAACCATTTGCTCTGTTTCTTTTTTTTTTCTTTTTTCTTTCTTTTTTTTGTGGGGAAGGCTTCAATCCGTCCTGAAAATGTATCTTCAAAGACTAGAAGATATTTAAGTCCATACCTTGCTGGCTTAATTTCAGTAAAGTCCACTTCCCAGAATTTTCCTGGTATGGTTCCTCGTAGGTGCTTTCCTGCAGGAAGCTTGGAAGGGTAAGTATTAACCAATTGATGGACCTGACAGGCTTTTGTTAACCATTCAGTTATTTTCTTTCACTGTGAGTCGGTTAGTGGAAAACTCTGTTCTTGATCTTTTAGGAATGAATGCAGTTTCTTTGAACAAAGATGAGTGAGTTGATGAACATTTGCTACTGACATAGTTAGAGCCATGATTATAGGAGTATTTACTGAAGGATTTAGAAATTCCACTTGGGGGCCTTCAGGGTTAAAAGTTATTTTGGCCCAGAGCTTGGTGAGCAGATCTCTGCCCATCAATGGGGCCGGGCATTCTGGGATTACTAGGAAGGAGTGATGGATTTATCCTTTCCCCTGGTCCATGGTCCCCTTAGTTGTCAAAGTCTGATATTTACTGCATTTAGACCCTGGAATTAGAGACCTTTTATTTGATAGAGGGCCCAATGGGGCCTTAAGGGCTGAGTATATTGCCCCTATATCTACTTCAAAGTTTACTGGGGTCCCCTCCACTTCAAAAGTTACCCTGAGGTCGGGGAGAGGATCTGAGCCCCGACTTTCTTAGTCATCCTCCAGAGTCAGAATGTCTGGCTGGCGTGGCTGTCTCTTTCTAGGGCACTCTTTGGCCCAGTGTCCTTTTTCTTTAGAGTAGGCACATTGATCTGAGGCCAGGGGTGGCCTCTAGTGTGGGCCCAGGTATCCTTTTCTGTCTCTCTGTTTCTTAATTTCTGGCCTGTTTGTTGTTGTGACCAGGACCTTAGTCAATGCCTTAGTCTGTCTTTTGCTTCTCTCATCCTCCCTTTGCTCCCTTCTCTTCCTCAGTTTCACTCTTATAGTATACCTTGTTGGCTTCTCTAACTAAATCTCTCAAAATCATATCTTGTAATCCATCTAAGCATTGTAACTTTCTTTTAATATCTAGGGCAGCTTGCCCAATAAAGGTCATTGTGACAGATGCCTTTTGATCCTCTGCCTGAGGATCGAAAGTAGTATATCTCCTATATGCCTCCATAGTTCTCTCTAGGAACATAGAGGTAGATTCACCAGGCCCTTGAATAATCTCTCTTACCTTGGCCAAATTAGTTGGTCGCCTAGCGGCCACTAAGATACCCACTATTAGAGCCCGGTGATAAGTGGACAGATGCTCCCTACCTTCAAATGTGTTGGGGTCCCACTTGGGTCGTTTCAAGAGAAAGCCGGCTTTGATTATGTTGGGAAGTTGTGTTGGTCACTCATCTAGTCCGAGGATATTGTTTTCTAGCATCCAGGAGGATTCTCTTTTGTTCCTCTGTCATGAAGAGAATCCCTATGAGTTGTTGGCAGTCATCCCAAGTAGGCTGGTGTGAAAACATCAATGACTCAACCAGACCTGAGAGCCAGGTTGGGTCCTCGGTAAAAGGAGGATTGCTATTTTTCCATTTATATAGGTCTGAAGAGGAGAAGGCCAATACTGGTAGGCTTGCATTTTTCCTCCATGGCCGTTGTCAATCATTGGCCCATAGGAATGGAGGGAGAGCAACACGGGAGTTTCAGGGTTTTAAATCATTTGACGCTGTCGAGTTCCTTTAGCCAGGCCAGCTTCCTCCAGGGGAGGAGGGGCTGTGTGTGCTGCAGGGGAGTTATCTGGAGTGCGCTGGGCTGGCTTATCTTTCTCCAATGGCGGAGAGGCTGAGTCAGCAGCAGGGGAATCACTTAGAGGGTGTTGGGGGTTGTGGGATGAGGGTAGAAGATAAGGAGGGGGATGAGAGTCCAGTAGAGTCAAATCTTGTGACTCAGGGAGAACAGAGGGTGGAGGAGGAGGATGAGCAGAGGGTTTGAGAGATCGTGGGGAAAAGAGTAGGAGCGGGGACATGGCAAGGAAAGGCTTCACCCATGGAGGAGGAGATTTGCAGAGGTCCTGCCAAGTTAAGATATATGGCTGTTGATCGGGATGGCTATGTGGCCCTGGCTGTAAGACAATATCTCTGACTTATTAAATTAGTGCGAAGTAGAAAGATCCTTCTAGGGGCCATCCGAATGCAAAGGTGGGCCATTCTGAGGCACAGAGAGTCTGCCAGGTCCAGCGTTTTACTGAAAAAGAAAGATTCTGAGCCCTTAAGCGGACTTTGGTCCAGTGATCAAGGTCAGAGACAGAGGCATTGAAGTGACCTGTCCCATAATGAAAGATACACAAACAGTAAAAGCAACTCTCACGACACAGACAAGACAAGATAATAAAGACAGGCAATGAACGTCCAACACTGAGACCAAGACTGAGCAGCCGGCAAAACCCGATGGGCTGGCAATACCGAATCTGAAACAAAACATCACTGAGTTGAGGAGACTATTGTTCCTTGATTCTCGAGTCCTCTGTGGCGTCCCCCAGAGCCTGTGGCTCTGTGACACATCTGCCAGCCACCGTCAAAGAGAGCTCATGCAACTTGATCAACAGCCATTTTGCCAAGCCCTAACCTGAAACCTGAAACCAGAAAGAGGCGCCTTACTTTCCCTGAGAGTAGCCCATTGAGGTCTCTCTTCCGCCCCTGCCAGATCTCGAAGGAACCTCCATATATAAAGGTCGGGAGAGCGTTGGGGGAAGAGACCACCAAGAGACTCTCTCATGCAAAAGCAAAGGGTTTATTGGGGGTCCAGCATGCTGGGGCTCAGAGCTAATTTGAATAGAGCAGAGCTCATATACTTTCCTTGAAGTGGGCAGGGAGGGAAGTTTATTGATGAGTCTGGGCGAGTGAGCAGTTTGCGTGCAACTGGGTGAGGGAGTACATTCTGCAGTTTGGCAGTTGGGGACAGCACATTCTGGGAAAAAGATTAGAAAACAGTTCTCAAGATTTCAACAGTGTTTTATTAAGCATACAGAAAAACAGGAAGTGACAAGTACCTATTTTATTAACATTTCACAACCAACTATACTTTGCCAGATTTCCTAAAGTCTCTATTGATATCTGCATTCCTACATATTTTCCCCAGTTCTGCATTGTGACTGATTCTTCACATGTTCTGACATTTACATTCACTGTATACCCGAAACCCTATAGCTAAAGAACTTTTGGTCCAAATTCTATACTCACTCTCCTATATAAACCTACCGACTATCTTCCTAATACTACCGATTACTCCTTTTTGACTGGAAGTTCTCTTTTACAATCAATCAACCAAGTTACAAGGTCCTATGCAATTATATATCAATTTATCTGAGACATCTTTGCAGAACATAATTCAAAGCAAAGTATCCCATCTGTGCAGAAAATAAATCAAAGCTTAATACCGAAATCAAGGGCTCAATGCTTTTCTGGACTTCAAATCTTACCTAGATTTCTGTTTTCATACTTATATATTTCACCTATATATTCTTGTAAATATTGCAGGTTTCCAATACCATTATTCATCCAGCAGAATGATTTCTATTCAAAATCGAACCTGTTATTAACCCTAACCATACACTGTTCCCTCAATCTAATATAAGAGAAGAGCAAGGACAGAGTTGGTCTTAAAACACAGGAATGAAGGAAATCTTCCAACTGCTGAGAAACTAAAAGGTCCATGCACAAATGATCTCTAGAGAAGATGTAGGTAGCTATGAAGGAACTGAGAGAGCAAAAGTCATCTTCCTTTGCAAACAACATGGTCAGCATGAAGTGATGTGTCTGAATCATCCTCTCTCTTCTTTATGTAGAGAAGAAGGACCAAACCAGGCCTGTGTGGAGAGCTGTTCCCAGTTACCAATGGTTGATATACCATCCTAACTTGTGAAAGTGTCACATAAAGTAGGGGAAGCCTCCATTTCATGGGACCTTTGGAAGTAAATGTTAAGACAATGTGGTTGCCAAGGCAGTGACCTCATTCAGTTCCTGAAGGAAGTGACCTCACCTCACATCCTTGGTGATGGAACTCTCTGAACTTGGGATCTAGGAAGCCAGGCACACAAATCTAGTCCCAGTCCCAGTCCCAGTGGTCTCACTTCTTTTGATTTACCAAGGACAGAGTCAGTCTTTCTTGCTACCTACTGATGTGAGGATAGCCAAATGACAGGAAAGATCTTAAGAGTGGCCTTTCCTGAGAAAGCAGTAAGTGGCTCACCGCTGTCTCCTTACAACTTCACAGAGTTGGCCAAGGAAACCAGATCTGAGACAAAACAGGCCATTTGATGGGAACATAGTATGGCCCAGCAGTCAGAGGACACACACGATAGTCAGAGACCTACTTTGAGGAAAGAGGTGCCTTTGTGGGTGTGGGTGTGTGTTTGTGATTTTGTCTAATGTTCTGAGAATAGGTAGGAAAGGCGGTTTGTTTGGTTTGGAGTGGACGGTTTCTAATAAGGGTTTTGACAAGGCGAAGGTTTCTATGTCTGTGTATCCCACTGTGTCCATGGTTGTAGACATTAGGAAAAAAGAATGCAGCAATTGATGTGTCCAGTCTAGTAGAAAGCTTACCAGCATTCTTCCTGCCCAATTTATGAATGGAATGCGGCTTGCCGTATGGATGGGTAACACCTGCTATCTTCCTAAGTTCCTGATTTCTTCCTGAATTCAGGCCACTCTCCAGAATTGGCTCATGGTTTTGTGTCCAAGATATGTACCACCTCCAAGCTCTGTGACATGGCCATGTACAGGATAGCTGAAGGGAATGGCGAGCATCTCAGAAAACTCAGATATCAGTGTGACCAGGAAAGTCTCAGTGGAGAAACCCTGCTTTTGGCCTATTGCTAACCTATTGTTCTGTTGCCCTGAATGTCAGGAAGGTCTTTGCCTCATGCCACCCCTTTGTGAAGACTGAAGAAAAAGTTTTCAAATGGAAATGAATGGGCATCTCCTGTGGCTCTTTGCTTAATTGCTTTGGAAAGGGATGTGTCTGAATCAGCCTCTTGGCCCTATGTGAGGTTGTGGCTCAGATTCTCAGCACCTGATGGATGTAAAGAGAGATCCCATGTGTGCATCCAAAACCAAATTGGTCAAAAGAGCAGTCATTGTGGATGAAGTCTCTCGCCTTTATCTTTAAAGTTCTTGAACTCGATCAAGTGAGAATAGGGATCCTTTGGGTCAAATGAGTTCTTCAAAGACCTGCAGAGGTGCTTGTTTTTTCTCATGACTGCAAATCACATAAAACTATATACCTGATGCTCAGTTTTCCACAAATTGGAGAAGCATAGAAGTATTAAAGTCTAGCATATTTGATCAATCCTGGTTCACATGAAGGGTGTCCAGACCACCCTGATGTTACACCAATGAGGGCAAGGGAGTTATTTTGGCCACTCTCCTGGACTCCATCAATCATGGAAACCTACAGCCAGAGGTTATGATTAGTGTCTATATGGAAGAAGATGAGGGCCATATAGGAGTGTTTTGGTTTTAATTTTGGTCATTTGTGTCCGGTTGGAAGACATGACTGAGAAAACCTGGGCTTGAACACTGGTGTGATTCCCCTTATAGACTGAGTTCTGGAACTGACTTCAGAGAAGTACTGCCATGAATTTTGTTGGGATTTTAGGAGGCCATCTATGAGAATCACCCTTGGAAACAGAGATCTAGGCCCAGGGTGGCTTTTCAAAGAGCCCGGGAAATCTCAGCCAGGATATCACATGATTTTATTCTGAAAGACTTGGCATCCATAGTTGAGAGTCACAACACCCATGGACGTCACATTGTAGACCTCAATGGGCCTGGAATCATGTGACCTTTTGGCCACTCTTTGGGAAGCCTTGCCTGTGAGAGTTCTCCAGAGCATTCATTGAAATGAGCTTCCTCACCATTTAATGTTTCCTGAATGAATTGAAACCCACAGTGCCTCCAACGTCATCTTTGAAAAATGCCTTGATAAATACCATGAAATTTTTGAAATTTCCATGACCAGGTGGCACTGCAGAACCTTTGGATGTTGCTGATCATGAGTGTACCAGACAGTGCCTTGATTGACTGGGCTTCATGAAAATGGTGTAGAACAGAGATGTCAGTAAGTTGGAACCTGCTGAGTAATGTGCCTAGAGCAGTGGTGGGAAGGTGTGTGATAAAAAATTTGTTTTTGGGCCATGTGGATCTGCCATTGGCTTCCAAATGGCTTGTGACTGACATGGTGCAGCCAGCAGACCCTTACATGAAAAGGCATCTTGTTATATGGAGATGTTTCCGGGCAATGTTCAGAATCAGGTTGCTATGGACATGGGGCCAAGCTATGTGCGTTAGAAGCCTGGTTGGTGCATTCTCCTGCAGACGCTGACTCACCACACATGACAGATTTGCCTCCAGAACTGTGTCCCAGTTGAACTCCTTTAATTTCATGAAGCAATTGCCAAAGTCCCAGTGCAGCAGCAAGAAACACCACGAAAATAGAAGATGACCAAATGGCTTCACAGTCCACATGAAAAGACACTTATCCCCCAATGGTCACCGTTTACTTACAAAGAGAGAATTCAGCACTGCTGCCTCATGTTTCTTTGGAAAATAAGAAACCATTTCCTCCAGGTCACATAGATGCAGACACAGATTTGATGGTCTCACTAGAAAGCAGCTAAAGCTCCTGACAACAACATATATTTCAAGTGCCCAACCTCAGAGGCAGTTTCTCAAGAAGTATTTAGGCCAGCAGAGCTCCATGTTTATGGAGTTTTTACCCTGTCCCATACTTTTGGAAACTCCTCTACCACTGCCAAGGTTGTAAACCCCTGAGCATATTCCAATATTCCATTCCATATATATATTCACAGATTTTCTAACTCTTCTCCTCTAATTGTGTCTTACTTTGGGCGAAGGTAATGTCAAGGAATTGTTCTGGATGAGAGTGGGAAGATTTTGTTTAGCACATATTTGTATACACATTGGATTCCTTTTTCTATTTTACATTTGAAATACTGAATCCCTGACACTAACCCCTAATAGATTCTGAGTACTAATCATAATATGATGGAGAAAAATAACCGAAACAGAATAGAAATACAAGCAGTTCAGAGGAGGCATGTTGTATTTTTGGACTTGCGTTTTGCATTATATAGGGTAGGAGTTATAAATCTAGTCCATTTTTAATTGAAATAGTTCTCCATGTTCTTTTAATGTTAACAAATATGTGAATTCCTGTCTCCCTTTCTCTGTAGTCTATTCAGCACATGTATTTTTATATGCACATATAGAATCCTACCTGGTATCACACGCAAATTTTCATGAGTTACATGACTTGGCAGATACAAACTGTGAGAAGAGATCACTCCTCCTAAACGATGTAGGAACTGAAAATTCAACCTATGGGGGAGCTTCCTAGTTAAAAAAAGTTATACATAAATCCATATCGACTAAAATGAATATTTTTGGATCTGTGGATGATATATATTTCACTGTGTAATTAGATTGGCATATATATATATATATATATATATATATATATATATATATATACTCTCCAGATATTTCATAATATTTAACATATGTGTCTTATTATATACTCCCTAAATTTATTCTTGTTCATATATGTGGATTTATAATCAAATTTTCACAAGATTATTCTCAGAAATATTCATTCACCTGAAATACATATTTGTTTCCTAGTATTGAAAACTAACTTCAGTGAATAGTGCATATAAATCCTAATATTTCTACAGTAACTAACCCAGTTTAATATCAATGCAAGTAGATTCCTATGGGACATGACATTTATTTTGAAGTTCATTTTTATTCAACACTGGTACATTTCTATTTCTTGAGTTTATGCACATTATAGCATATATATTTCATCCACACGTTCACAAATTTATAGGCATTTATTTCACTTTCAATCACTTTCTGCTTCAGAAACATGTATTCCTCCATGTGTCTGACTGGTCTTTTCATGAGACTTCTTTCCAAACACATTATTTTCGATTTCCATAATCACTTTTGAAGCAAAACTCACACACTCTTCATGATAAACCATAACACTAAGATTACAATTAGACGTATAACTAGTTGTTATGAATGATTCTATATCAATATATGATTTCTTATATATTTTCAGATATCAATTCAATACATTATTTAAAGTGGAACCAGTTATATTATTTATTAACTGTATGATCTATTCATGCATTATCTCTATATTTATAGACACAGGGACACCTCGTTGTACCCCCAATACTAATTTATACATATTTTAAATATTGCTGCCAGAAATGGTTGAAGAAATACTCATGTCATCTGATCTACATATACATTTTATCACAGTAATATTCTGGACCAAAAAAGCAAAGGGCACTCTTAAGATTGTACCAAAGCCTAAATGAAAAGTGAGCATGGATTACTAAAACCTTCCATGTCCAGGTTTCCTAATGCTCTGAAATGTCAATCGTATTGGTGACTACATATTTGTTTCTTTCTAAGATTATATATTCAACCTCAAGCCTGTTGAAAATGTCTAATCCTATCACTCAATTTATACTTTGCCTGATTTAGTAATGTCTCTATTTATGTCTGTATTCCTACATATTTTCCCCTGTTCATCATTGTGACTGACTCTTCACATATGCTGACTTTTACATTCACTGTCTACCCGAAACTCTATTGCTTAAGATCTTTTGCTCTAAATCCTATACTCACTCTTCTTTCTAAACCTACCGACTATCTTCCTAATCCTACCGACTATCTCTTTTTGAGTGGATGTTCTCTTCGACATTCAATCATCCAAGGTACAAGCTCCTATGCCATTGTATATAGATTTATCTGAGACATTTTTGCAGAACATCATTCAAAGCTATGTGTACCAATTAAGGGCCCAATGCCCTTCTGGGCTACATATCTTCCCTAGATTTCTATTTTTATACTTACATTTCACCTATATATTCTTGTAAATATCATAGTTTCCCAATACCATTATTTGTCATGCAGAAATATTCCTAACCCAAATTGAACATGTTATTAACCCAAACCATACACTGTTCTCTCAATCAAACTTTACAGAAGAGCAGGGACAGGGTTAGTTTTACAATACAGGAATGTAGGGCATCTTCCACCTGTTGAGAACATCAAAGGTCCATGCAGAAATGATCTTTTGAGAAGATGTAGGCAGCTATGAAAGACTGAGAGATAAAAGTCATCTTCTATGGCAAACAACCTCGTCAGCATGAAGGGATGTGTATGAATCAGCCTCTCTCTTCTTAATGTAGAGAAGATGGGCCAAACCAGTCCTAGGTGGAGAGCGGTTCCCGAGTGCCCATGGTTTATATACCATTCTAACTTATGAAAATGTCACAGGAAGTAGGGGCAGCCTCCATCTCATGGAACCCTTGAAAGCAACTGTTCGTACAAAGTGGTTGTCAAGGCAGTGACGTCATTCCTGAAGAAGTGATCTACCTCACTTTCTTGGTGATGGAACTCTCTGAACTTCGGATCCAGGAAGCCAGGCACCTGGAGCCAGTCCAGTCCAATACCCATTGGCTCATTTTTTTGGATTTACCAAGGAGAGTGTCAGTCTTTCTTGGTACCTACAGATGTGAGGATGGCCAAATACCAGGAGAGCTCTGAATAGGGTCCTTTCCTGAGAAAGCAGGTGGTGGTTCACTGCTGGCTCCTGACAACTTCACAGAGTTGGCCAAGGAGACCAGATCTGAGATAGGACAGGCCATTTGGGGGGAACATAGTTTGGCTCACCACTCAAAGGACACTCCGGATAGTCACAGAGTTACATGGGGGAAGGATGTGCCTTTGTGGGTGTGATTCAGGTTTTGTCTCATGATCTGAGAATAGGTAGGAAAGGTGGTTTGTTTGATTTGGAGTGGACTTCTTCTAGTAAGTAGTTTGACAAGGCGAGTGTTTCTATGTCTGTGTATCCACTGTGTCCGTGGTTGTAGATATTAGAAAAGAGAATGCAACAATTGATGTGTCCTGTATAGTAGAAAGATTCCCAGCATTCATCTTGCCCAACTAATGAATGAACTGAGGCTTGCCTTATCCATGGGCAACACCTGCTATCTTCCTAAGTTTCTGTTTCCTTCCGGAATTCTAGCCACTCTCCAGAATAGGCTCATGGTTTTGTGTCCAAGATATGTACCACCTCCAAGATCTGTGACATGGCCATGTACTGGATAGCTGAAGTGAATGGCGAGCATCTCAGAAAACTCAGATATCAGTGTGACCAAGAAAGTCTCAGTGGAGAAACCCTGCTTTGGGCCTTTTGCTTATCAATTGTTCTGTTGCCCTGAATGTCAGGAAGGTCTTTGCCTAAGGCCACCCCATTGTGAAGCCTGAAGAAAACAGTTTTCAAATGCAAATTAATGGGCATCACCTGTTGCTCTTTGCTTAATTGCTTTGGAAAGGAATGTGTCTGAATAAACCTCGTGGCCCTGTGTGAGGTTGTGACTTAGATTCTCAGCACCTGATTTATGTAAAGAGATATGCCATGAGTGCACCCAAAACCACAATGGCCAAAAGAGCAGTTATTGTGAATGAAGTTTCTCACATTCATTTGTAAGTTTCCTGACCCCCATCAAGTGTTAATAGGGATCCTTTGGGTCAAATTATTTATTCAAAGCCCTGCAGAGGCTAGCCCATAGGTTTTTGGGTTTTCTCATGACTCCAAATCATATAAAGAATCTATACCTGACAGTCAGTAGGCCTCAAATTGGAGATGCAGAGCAGTATTAACACCTGGCCTATTTGATAACTCCTGGTTCACAGGATGGGTGTCCAGGCCACCGTGAATTTAGGCAAATGAGGGGCAAGAGAGCTTATTTTTGAGACTGTCTTGGGCTGCACCCCTCATGGAAAACTCCAGCCAGAGTTTATGATTAGTGTCTATATGGAAGAAGATGATGGCCATGTGGGAGTGTTTTGGTTTTAATTGTGGTCATTTGTGTAGCGGTTGAAAGAGATGACTGGATCCACCTGGGATTGAACTCTGGTGTGATTCCTCTTAGAGACTGAGTTCTGAAACTGACCTCAGAGAATTATTGCCATGAAATGTGTTGGGATTTTAGGAGGCCACCCATGAGAATCGCCCTTGGAAACTGAGATTGAGGGCCAGGGTGGCTTTCCAGATTGCACTGGGAATCTCAGCCAGGATATCACATGATTTTATTCTGAAAGACTTGGCATCCATAGTTGAGAGTCTAAACACACATGGAACTCACATTGTAGACCTCAATGATCCTGGCTTCATGTGACCTTTTGGCCACTCTTTGGGAAGGCTTGCCTGTGAGTGTTCTCCAGAGATTTCATTGAAATGAGCTTCCTTACCATATAATGGTTTCTGCATGAATTGAAACCCACAGTGCCTTCAACATCATCCTTCAAAAATGGCTAAATAAATACCAACAAATTTCTGAAATTTCCATGACCAGGTGGCACTGGAGAACCTTTGGATGTCATGTTGCTGATCATGAGTGAAATAATTCCCCACGCAAAGACACTTCAAAGGGAGAATTCCAATTTTATTGCAAAAAAGCTGTGTGATTATATAGAACTAAGGGGTAGATGGTAGGGCTTAGATAAATGGCAGCAACCCGTTTATTGAAAGCAAGTTCTTTCAGATATCATCTCCAGAACCCAGGAATTAGTTCTCATTGGGGCTAAGGTTCTCCACCAGTGAGATTTGAAATTGGCGCTGGCGGGAAGAGTTCACAAGGGTGGGAACTTTTCGCACCACTGCAGAAATAAAGAAGGTAGGAAGAAGAAGTCCTTAGGCACCATGTTGGGGTTTTTCTCTGGGGTATGGCTGCCATTTATACTTTTCCCAACATTCCTCCCTTTTTGTTTTCTTAGGAAGTGGGGCGTCGTTTTTAGATCCGGCTGTTTCCTGCTGTATGGGGGTGCTGTTAGGCCTAGAAAGGGAAGGGGAGGAATGCTCGTGGGGCAGGTCTGGGAATATCATGGCAGCAAGAAATAAAACCCAGTGGCTATAGACAGCTACTTCTGTAGGGGTGAAGTCAATGAAAGTTCCCTGAAGCCACAAGTTGTCGATGGCATGGAACCAGTCCTGGATGGAGGAGATTGTTGGTATCAGCCACTGGTCCTGTAACAGAGACTCTAGAAAATACTGGAAGCGTTGCCTGGACAAGGTGCCACAGGACCTGAAGAAGATCAGAGTGAATAAAAACAGAATGAAGATAAAAATTAAAGCAAAGGTCAATTTTTGGCAGAAGTTCCATGATGGGGGAGTGACATAGAAGAGGCCAAGGGCGATGAGGAAGCTTAGAAGGTCATAAAGATTCAAGAATCCAGGATGGCAGATTAAGAGGTTTTCCGAGCTTGTTGTCTCCCACTGTCTGATGTCCATTGCATTCCATCATGCCTGGTAGTGAGCTTCATCACGGAGTGAACTGTTCTCTTGGAGATGTTGGCGGTTCGTCGGTCATCAGAGGCTGGTAGCGCCTAAGCTAAAGCTGGTTGAAAGTTTGATTACGAATTTTTTGCAGTTGGGTCTGAAGGAACATCATTATGCAGGGCAAGAGAGCACAAAAAAGGAGCATCCCAATAAGGGGCCCAGAGAGAGGTAGTAAGTACATGGCAAGATAGGATTGGAAGAACCTCGTTATGGGATTGGAGGAGGTAGGTTTGAGCAATTGGGTCGATAATTCCTGCAATTTAACAACTTTTTTTTATTAGCCCAGATTCATTAACATAATAGCAACATTCTCTCTGAGGAATAGGCATGTACCCCCTTTTTCTGCAGTGAGAAGATCAATTGCCCTTCGGTTCTGTAAAGCCACTTGTGCCAATGAAGTAACCTGCCACTGCAAGGAGCCAAGAGACTCAGCAGTGGTATCGAGTGCTTCCTGCAGTTTTTGTTGCACGTCATTGGATGCCCATAGAGCATGACCTATAGCTCCACCAGAGAGACCGAGACTCGCCACTGAGGTTGTTAAAGTGAGGCCTACCAGAACCGGCAGAAAGACTGCCCTACGGGTGCGGGAAGGTAGGGCCAACTGTCGGAATTCAGTGGGAGTATACAAAGAAAGCAGAGGAACTACAGTAACCAAGATACAGGTGCCAGAGACATTGGTCGTTGAGGTACTTAAAGACCAATTACACCAGATGAAATGTCCAGGTTGCATAAACGCAGGGCTCTATGGGGTGCTATAGCTCAAGGAACAAATGGGTAAAGGATTCATTATTGGCAGGTGGATACAGATGAAAGGAAATAAAGTATTGTTGGAATAACTTTCCCACAGTGGGATATGTGTCACATGTAGGGGTTGTCCTTACTTAGAGAAATTGTAGGTTTTTGCTGAAATATTTCCTGCCGCTAATGGGACCGCTGCTAGAAGTGGACGACTAAGTGAAGCACAGAGAAAGCACTGAGAAGTATGCACCAAAAGAATGGAGGAGTTTAATAATTGAAGAGTTTGGTGTAGCAAATTGAGCCATGTGGAAGGGGGACCTTAGGGGGTTGAAGGCTCTGAATCCTCTTTGGATGAGCTATGGATAAGATCTCGAAGTTTTGATTCTGACTCCTTAATGTGTTCGACTATCTGGATGGTTGCCTTAGGTGGCGTAATCAGGGTGCGGCCAACAGTCATCCACCCTGTGGGTCTGGCTGAGGTTGTCCGAGCATAGACAGCAAACTCAACATAGCCCCAACGTTTGGCCTTGGGGTCAGGTGTATCTGAAGTATATGATCCATTGTTATCAGATGAAGAGCCTTTATGCCACTTTAGGTAACTAGAAGTCCACCCTTCAGGGTAGCCAAGTGAGTGGTAAGAACAGCTATCACATTCATCATGGAACCTGCATGACCAATAGGGACACCCATTATATATCTCAGGCCACCAATGACAATAGTCTTTGGTTTGATTAAAAAGGAAGCAAATGAAAGGCCAGTTCCAGCTACCAGGGACGAAGGTCCTTGAAGGTGACAATTTTAGGGGAATAGAGGTGCAGTTGTGGATGAAGCAAGTAGTTGCATCCACTGCGCGGACCTTCTGCATGCCATGTTCTGAGTATCGTTCCCGAAGAGTGAAGAAATACATGGTAGGTTAGGAGGGTAAAGACAAGTCCCAACAGAGCACAGAAAAGAAGCAGAGCACAAAAAACAAGCAGTTAGAGAAGACTAGGGTGTTGGGAGAGCTCATTGTGCCTTCTTTAAGAGGAATTGGGCTGCAGGGAACACCATGTGAGCCGCAACTTAAATGGGTGAGATGGGTGTGGAAAGCAGGAGTAAAGGGGAGGTTCAGGAGGTGATTCTTGGAGTTCCTCTGGGGTGGTCCTGTCGTCAGCAGGTGGGGCCTCCTGGTGATATGGCTTCAACCTAGAAATGGGAATCCAGGGAGTGAGATGGTTGTCTGATAAGGAGAGTTTGGCGGTGGTGGGGTTACAGAGAATGACAGGATAGGGGCCTTCCCATTTTGGTGCAAGAGTCCCTTTCTCCTCTGGGGTATTATAATAGACTAGACTCCCAGGTGTTAAGGGAGGAGTGTTTGGAGAGGAGACTGGGTCTGGAAGAAGCCAGTTCTGATATTTCCAGTGTTCCGAGCGGAGATGAAACAAGAGAGGCAAAGACAAATCTCGGGTGAGAGGTCCTTGTGAAATGACCAACCCAGGGGGTATAAGAGGTCTTCCATACATTATCTCAACGGGAGACAGTAAAGATGGTTTCTTAGGGAGAGCTCTGATTCGAAGCAAAGCCAAGGGAAGGATTTTGACCCAGTCTAAGTTTAATTCCATTGTCAATTTGGTAAGGACTTCCTTCAGAGTACGATTTACCCTTTCCACTTTCCCTGAAGCCTGGGGGTAATATGGACAGTGGAAATGCCACTTGAAAGAGAGGGCTTGAGAGACCTTTTTTGTGATCCTAGAAATAATCTCAGGGCCATTGTCATATTGTAGGGAAGTCGGCATACAAAACCTTGGGATGATGTCTGTCAGTTAGATTGAAGCTACAGTGGAAGCCTTTTTATTGGAAGTGGGAAATGCCTCAACCCAAACAGAGAAAGTGTCCACAAAGACAAGGAGGTATTTAGTGTGCCATACTGTGGGCATGTTGGTGAAGTCTACTTGCCAGTCAGCAGCGGGAATGTGTCTCCAGGCTTGGTGGAAAGGGAAAGGTTTGGGCCTTAAAGGAGTATGAGGGTTGGTCCGCTGACAGATCTGACAATTAGAGGCTATATTCTCTAGCATGGCTATGTCAGAAGGGTTGAGGGAGAAGAAGCTCTGTAAAAAAAGGGTCAAAGACTGAGAATTGGAATGGTGTAGTGTATGAAGGAACTTGAAAAGATTTTTGTTCTTACTGGAAGAAGTAGGGGCTTCAGATGAGCTGTCTAAAGTGGCCATAATATGTCCCCCATGGGGGCCATAATTGTAAGTGGTAGCAGCCATTCGTGCCGCCTGGTCAGCTTTGGCATTGCCCTCAGTGATAAGAGAGCCGTCCTTCTGATGTGACCTACAATGGACAACTCCCAACTGCGTGGGTAAGTGGGAGGCCTCTATCAGATTGGTTAAAAGAGCCGAATTAGTGATCGCATTACCTTTGGTGGTAAGTAGGCCTCGCTCCTTTCATATTGAAGCATGGGATAATAAGATCTGGAAGACATATTTTGAATCAGTATAGAGGGTGAGGGATTTGCCTTGTGCTAGTAGGCAGGCACGAGTGGCTGCTATAAGTTCAATCTGCTGGTTGGTAGTTCCTGAAGGCATAGCTTTGGCCTCTATAATCTCAGTGGCTGAAACTACAGCGTATCCAGAGTAATGAGTGCCGTTCTGCCTAAAGGAACTGCTGTCAGTAAACCAGATAAGGTCAGGCTTGGTGAGTGGTTCCTCAGAAATGGAACAATGACAGCGGAGGAAATCATCTAAGGTTTCCAAGCAATTATGAGTTGGTGTGTTAGACGTGGGAGTCATTGGGAGCAGTGAGGCAGGGTTCAGTGCAGAGCATGGGAGGAAAGTAATATTAGGGTTTTCCTGAAAGAAAGTGAGGAGCGACAGAACTCTGGATGGAGGAAGGGTTTGAAGGCCCTTATAAGCTGAAAGATCTTTCAAGTGATGTGGGGAGTGGATAGTTCAAGGTGCCCCAAGACTCAGCTTAGAGGCTTCTTTGTGTAAAATTTGTCCAGCAACCAGAGCTTTTAAGCAAGGGGCCCACCCACGAATGGTAGAGTCTAGTTTCTTGGAAAATATGCCACAGGTGCAAATGTAGGCCCATAGTTTTGACCTAAGACCCTAAGTGCTTGCCCCCCTTTTTCATGGACATATAGATGAAATGGTCTTGAAAGATCAGGAAGGTGAAGGGCAGGTGCCTTTAAGAGGAGTTGCTGAAGCCTCCGGAAGTGGTAGATGGGGGAGAAGACAAGAGATTCACTAGGGGGTCCATTTGCTAGGTCATACAGGGGTTTGGATAGAAGAGAATAATTTGGGATCCAGGCCCTAAAATAACCTGCTACTTCTAGGAATGATAGTATTTTGGCTTTCATATGGGGCACTGGAAGATCAGAGAGGAGTTGCCTCCTATCCAGTGTTATTTCCTTTCTCCCGGGTGTAAGGCAAAAACCAAGAGAGGTGACAGAAGACTGGGAAACCTGTGCCTTGTGGGGAGACTCCCTATATCCCTTGTCTGCTAGGAAATTAAGAAGCTGAGCAGTGTGGGATTGAGAGTGTTCCCAGAGGGACTACATAGAAGAAGGTCATTGACATATTGAAGGAGAATAGAGTCAGGACAGGTCGGGTGAAAGGATGTGAGGTCCTGGGCAAGAACTTGGCAAAAGAGATGGGGGCTGAATCCCCGTGGGAGGACAGTCCAGGAAAGCTGATGAGAATGGTGGATGTGAGAGTCAGTCCACGTAAAAGCAAAGATATTCTGAGATTCTGAGAACAAGGGAATAGAAGAGAATGCATCTTTTAAATCTAGGACCGAGAAGTGGGTAGTAGTGGCAGGAATCTGAGAGAGGAGGGTGTAAGGGTTGGGCACTAGCGGGTGGATGGGGACCACAGAGGAGTTGACAAGGAGAAGGTCTTGAACCAGCCTGTAGGACACGTTAGGTTTCTTAAGTGCCAGAATGGGGGTGTTGAAAGGAGAGTGTGTAGGCCTAAGATACCCCTTTCGTAATAAATCCTGGATGATGGGTTCTAATTCGAGGAGGGCTGTGGTTGTGAGTGGATATTGTGGTTGACTAATATATCTTGAAGGGTCCCGTAAGACAATATGAATAGGACTGCATTTAGCCATAAAGGGTGTAGTTGTGTCCCAAACCTCAGGCTTAACTAGTTTAGAGAGTTATGGAGGAGTGCATGAAGGAGGTGTATCTGCCCCTAGGAACATCATGAGGAAATGAGAGGTAGGAGAGGTGTGGGGTGATATGTGAATGGTGACTTTTCATAGTGAGAGTATGTCCCTTCCCAGAAGGGGAATGGGGCAATGGCTCATAACGAAAAAGAAGTGAGTGAAGGACAAAAGGGATCCCTGCCTATAACATGATGGGGGGGTTTGAGGGAAAATCTGTTTAACTCCTACCCTGACAATAGGAGTTTTTGAGGGTGTGGTAGAACCCCAATACTCCCTTAAGACTGATAAAGCGGCACCAGTATCCAAGAGGAAGGTAATGAAGCATCCATCCACCAGGAAGGTAACCCTAGGCTCTTGATTCTTGATGGTAATAGTCTGGAGGGAAAGCCCAGGACTCCTTCAATCCTCCTTTGCCAAGCCCAAGAGAGGCTGTGGTTGCCGGGCGGCTGACCAATCTCCCTTTTGGGTTGTTGGGCAGTCTGCCCCCCAGTGTCCCCTTTGATGGCATTTTGGGCAGGGGTTGTACGGTGTCCTCAGTGAAGGACAATCCCTGGCCCAATGTCTCTCCTTACCACATTTGAAGCAAGCTCCCGGGGGTGTCATATTGGGATGGCGTGGTGATGGCCTTCTCTGACCTGGGCCAACATTTGGAATTTGGCATTTTCAGCCCTCTGCCTCCGGCATTCACTTTCATCCTCTCTATCATAAAAAACCTTTAAAATGAAGATTTTGGTCTAAGGAGTAGCAGGGCCCTGTTCAAGCTTTTTAAGCTTGGCTTTAATGTCAGGGTAGCTTTGGGCCAGAACATATGTCATTAAGACATGACGGCCATCAGGGGTTTCTGGGTTGAGGTTTGTGTACTGTTGAAGGGCCTTGGTTAGTCTATCCAGGAATTCTGAAGGTGTTTCCTCCTTCCTTTGAATGACCTCCTGCACCTTTTTAAAGTTAACAGCCTTTTTTAGGCCCGCCAAGAGGCAGGATGTAAAAAGGTCACGAGACTGTAAGCCTTCAGGGGTGTTGTAATCCCATAGAGAATCCTGCTCTGGGACAGCATGAGGGCCTGTGGGGTGGTTAGGATTGGTCCTATGATTTTCATCAGCATGGGCTTGGGCTAGCTCCCAGACCCATTGCCTTTCCTCAGGGAGAAGTGTATTGGCCAAGAGCATGTAGATGTCATGTTGAGTGAGGCTATATGCTTGCAGGACCCATTGAAACTCCCGAATGTAAGTGGTGGGGTCTGTGGTGAATGAGCCTAACTTCCTCTCTAGCTGAGTAATGTCCGACATGGAGAAGGGCACGTGGACTCTGATGACACCCTCGGGACCAGCTACCTCACGAAGGGGTACGATGGTCTTGGGGGTGGGAAGGAGTCCCTTAGACCTGGTAACAGGAGGGCTGAAAGAGGCAGGAGGCGGACAGGAAGGAGAGGGAGGGGAAGGGAGTGTCTCTTTGGAAGAGAAGGAGGTGGAGCAGGCAGAAGAGGGCGGAGGGGGGGAGGATGAAATGGAAGGCTGAGGATCCTTGGAATCAGGCAGAGGAAGAGGAGGGTATAGCGGGAGAGAAGGGGCAGATAGAACTGGGGGATAAGGTGGGGGTTAATCTGCTGGGCTAAATGAGGAAGAATCTGTGAAGTCAGGAGTAGAAGTAGGGGAAGAGAAGGGTTTGCAAACAAGGAGGACCTGAGAGGGAGGGCAGGAGGAGCAGCGACAGGGTGCTGTGTGAGAAGGCTAAAACCTTAAATGCAGGGAATCTCACTCCACTTTTTCAGATGCTGGCAGTAGTTAAAAAGATCCCAGAGAAGGTTTGGATGTAAGGAGCCTTCTGGAGGCCAATGATGTCCATTATCCAGTGGATATGTAGGCCAATCTTGGGTACAGAATTTGATTAGAAGTTTGGGCTTGATGTCTGGTGTGAGGGAGAGTGTGGCCAGATTTTTTATTAAACATTTGAGAGGTGAGGCTTCAGGTACAGATGAAGAGGTTCCCATTGTCACAGGGAGAGAAGGAAGAGAGAGAGAGAGAGAGAGAGAGAGAGAGAGAGAGAGAGAGAGAGAGAGAGAGAGAGAGAATAAGAGTAAGCGAGAGAGACAAAGAGAAATCCTGGTTCCGGCAGAATGCAGTTCCAGGACTGGAGTTCAGTTCTCCCCGAGCAGAGAGGCAGCTTCAGCCAGACACAGCAGCCCTGCAGCAAACAGCAACTCTAGCCAGCAGCGGCAGCGGCAGCAGAGGAGAAAAACCAAAGAGCCTCTCATGTAAACTCAGAAGCCTCACGCCCCAAAGGAAAACGGATCACCAGAGGGTCCACTGCGACCAGTAAAGGTGTTAGTGGCAGGAATTTCCTGCCCCCTACAGGGCGTCTAGAGTGTGCCAGATGATCAAGGTCACAAAACCAGCGGTAGCCTGAAGGGAGTTGGAGAGCCAGGGTCAGGGGAGGCTTACATATATCAGATCTGTTGTGAGTGCAGGAAGCCGGCATCTGAAAAGAGTGGACCAGGGTGGAGTGTCTTGGCGGGGCAGGGGACGGGGCTCTTGTTAGAAACAGCTCACCCATATTCTCACACGGGGCAACAGAATGAAAGAACTTCCCACGCAAAGGCACTTTGCTGGGAGAATTACAATTTTGTTGCAAAAAGCTGTGTGCTTATATAGAACTAAGGGGAAGATGGAAGGGCTTAGAAAAATGGCAGGCAAAACGTTTATTGGTAATTTCTTTCAGATATCAGCTCTGGAGCCCAGGAATTAGTTCTTATTGGGGCTAAGGTTTCCCACCAGCGAGATTTCAAATTGGCGCCAGCAAGAGAGTTCACACGGGTGGAAACATTTCTCACCACTGCAGAAAAAAGAAGGTAGGAAGAAGAAGTCCTTAGGCACCATGTTGGGGTTTTTTTCTGGGGTATGGCTGCCGTTTATAATTTTCCCAACAATGAGTATACCAGACAGTGCCTTGATTGACTGGTTTTCATGAAAATGGTGTTTAACAGAGATGCCAGAAAGTTGGGTCCTGCTGAGTAGTGGGCCTAGAGCAATGGTGGGCAGGTGTGTGATAAAACATCTGTGGTGGGGCCATGTAGATCTGTCATTGGATTCCAAATGGCTTGTGACTGACATGGTGAAGCCAGCAGACCCTTATATGTAAAGGCACCTTGTTACATAGAAAGGTTTCAGGACATTGTTCAGAATCAGGTTGCTATGGTCAAGGGGGCAAGCTATGTGGGATAGAAGCCTGGTTCTTGTATTCTTCTGCAGACCCTGACCCACCACACGTGACAGAAATCCCTCCCGCACTGTGTCCCCGTTGAACTCCTTGTATTTCGTGAAGCAAATACCCAACTCCCAGTACAGCAGCAAGAAACACCACGAAAACAGAGGATGACCATATGGATTCAATGTCCACACAGGGAGACATTTAGCCCCCAGGGGCCACAGTTTACCTACAATGGAAAATTCAGCACTGCTGTCTCATGTTCATTGGAAAATAAGAAACCATGTCCTCCAGGTCACATTGATGCAGACCCAGCTTTTATGGTCTCACTATAAAGGAAGCTAAAGCTCCTGACAACAACATATATTTCAAGTGCCCAACCTCACAGGCAGTTTCTCAAGAAGTCTCTAGGCCAGCAGACCTTCATGTTTGTGGAGGGTTTACCCTATCCCTTACTTTTGGAAACTCCTCTACCACTACCAAGGTTGTGAACTCCTGATCATATTCCATTCTATATATGTATTCACGGATTTTCTAACTCTTCTCCTCTGATTGTGTCATACTTGGGCCGTAGGTGTTGTCAAGGCATTGTTCTGAATGAGAGTGGGAAGATTTTTGTGTAGCACATATTTACATACACATTGGATTCATTTTTCAATTTTCCATTCAAAATACTGAATCCCTGACACTAACACATACCCTACTAGACTCTGACTACTAATCCTAATATGATGGAGAAATATAACCCAAACAGAATAGAAATACAAGCAGTTGAGAGGAGGCATGGTGTATAGTTGGTCTTGCCTTTTGCATGATATAGGGTAGGAGTTATAAATCTTGTTAATTTTTTGTTGAAATAGTCCTCCATGTGTTTTTAAAGTTAACACATATGTGAATTTCTGTCTCCCTTTTTCTGTAGCCAATTTAGCACATGTATTTTTATATGCACATATAAAATCCTACCTGGTATCACACGTACATTTTTGTGAGGTGGCTAACTTGGGAGATACAAAGTATGAGAAGAGATCACTCCTCCTAAATATTTTTGGAACTGAAAATTCAAACTATGAGTGAGCTTCTTAGTTGAAAAACATTATACATAAATCCATGTTTAGTAAAATTAATATTTTTGGATCTGTGAATGATATATATTTCATGATGAATTTTGATTGGCATATATATTGCTAATTTCTTATGTATCTGTGATATATATATATATATATATATATATATATATATATATATATATATATATAATTTTCAAAATATGAAATATATGTGTCTTATTATACACTCCCTAAATAATTCACTCATGTTCATGTATGTGGTTTTATAATCAACTTTTCATAAGATTGTTTTTAGAAATATTCATCCACCTGAAATACATATTTGTTTCCTAGAACTGAAAACTCACTTCAGTGAATGGTGCAAACAAAGCCTTATATTTCTACAGTAACTGACCCAATTTAACATCAATGAAAGTAGATTTCTATGGGACATGATGTGTATTTTGATGTTCATTTTAATTCAACACTGGTACATTACTATTTCTTCAGTTTTTATACATCGTAGAATATACATTTCTATCCACAAGTTCACAAATTTAAAGACATTTGTAACACATTCAATCACTTCCTGCATCAGAACACATGTATTCCTCCTTGTTTTTGACTGGTTATTTCATGAGACTTCTTTCCAAACACATTATTTTCGATTTCCATAATCAATTTGGAAGCAAAACTCACACACATTTTATGATAAACTACAACCCTAATATTACCATTAGATGTATAACTGGTTGGAATGAATGTATGTATATCAATGTAAGATTTCCTGTGTATTTTGGGATATCAATTTATTCCAATTTCTAAATTTGGAAACAATTATATTATTTATTCACAGTATGGTCTATTCATGCATTCTCTCTATATTCATACACACATGGTACACCTATTTGTGCCCCCAATACTAATTTATATCTCTTCAAAATATTGCTCTCAGAAATGGTGCAACAAATACTCATGTCACCTGATCTACATATACATTTTATCACAGTAATATTCTGGCCACAAAATGCAAAGTCACACTTACGACTGTACCAAAGCCTAAATGGAATGTGAGTATTGATTATGAACTCACCCATGTCCAGGTTGCCTAATGCTCTCAAATGTCAATCCTATTGGTGACTACATATTTGTTTCTTCCTAATATTATTTATTCAAACTCAAGCCTGTTGAAAATGTCTAATCCTATCGATCACTTTATCATTTGCCTGATTTTCTAATGTCTCTATTGATATCTGCTTTCCTACATATTTTCCCCAGTTCATCATTGTGACTGAGTCTTCACATCTGCTGACATTTACATTTTCTCTCTACCCGAAACCCTATTGCTAAAGAACTTTTTGTCCAAATCCTATACTCACTCTTTTTCCTAATCCTACCAACTATCTTCCTAATCCTACCAACTATCCTTTTTTGACTGGATGTTTTCTTTGACATTCAATCATCCAAGGTACAAGGTCCTATGCCATTGTGTATAGATTTATCTGAGACACATGTGCAGAACATAATTCAAACGTAAGTATCCCAATGAAGGGTCCAATTCCCTTCTGGGCTTCAAATCTTACCTAGATTTCTGTTTTCATACATATATTTCCCCTCTATATATTCTTATAAATATCTCAGGTTCCCAATAACATTATTCATCCAGCAGAATGATTCCTAAGCCAAATCAAACATGTTATTAACCCTAACCATACTCTGTTCCCTCAATCTAACTTTACAGAAAAGCAGGGACAGAGTTGGTCTTACAATACAGGAATGTAAGAAATCTTCCACCTGCTGAGAAACAAAATGTCCATGCAGAAATGAACCCTGGGGAAGATATAGGAAGCTATGATGGACCTGAGAGAGCAAAAGTCATCTTCCACGACAAACAACCTGGTCAGGATGAAGGGGTGTGTCTGAAGCAGTCTCTCTTTTCTTAATGTAGAGAAGATGGACAATACCAGGCCTGTGTGGAGAGCTGTTCCCGGGTGCCTATGTTTGATATACCATTCAAACTAGTGAAAGTGTCACAGGAAGTAGGGGCAGACTCCATCAATTGGGACACTTGGAAGCAACTGTTAGGACAAAGTGGTTGCCAAGGCAGTGACCTCATTCAGTTCATGAAGGAAGTGACCTACATCACTTTCTTGGTGATGGAACTCTCTGAACTAGGGATCCAGGAAGCCAGGCACCCAGAGGCAGTCCCAGTCCCAGTCCCAGTGGCCTCACATGTTTGGATTTACCAAGGACAGCATCAGTCTTTCTTGGTAACTACTGATGTGAGGATGGCCAAATGCCAGGAAGGTCTGAAGAGGGGCCTTTCCTGAGTAAGCAGGTAGTGTCTCACCACTGGCACCTGACAACATCACAGTGTTGGCCAAGGAGTCCAGATCTGACATAGGACAGTCCATTTTGGAGTAACATACTATGGCCCATCAGTCAGAGGACACTCCGGATAGTCATAGACCTACTTGGGGGAAGGAGGTGACTTTGTGGGTGTGTGTGTGAGTTTGTGGTTTTGTCTAATGATCTGAGAATAGGTAGGAAAGTCGGTTTGTTAGGATTGGAGTGGACTGTTTCTAGTAAGTCTTTTGACAATGTGAGTGTTTCTATGTCTGTTTATCCCACTATGTCCGTGGTTGTAGACATTAGAAAAGAGAATGCATCAATGGATGTGTCCTGAATAGTAGAAAGCTTCACAACATTCATCCTGCCCAATTTATGAATGGATTTTGGCTTGCCTAATGGATGGGCAAAAACCACTGTCTTCCTAAATTCCTGTTTTCTTCTTGAATTCTGGCCACTCTCCAGAATAGGCTCATGGTTTTGTTTCCAAGATATGTACCACCTCCAAGCTCTGTGACATGGCTATGTACTGGATAGCTGAAGGGAATGGGATCATCTCGGAAAACTCAGATATCATTCCAGAAACCCTGCCTTGGGCCATTTGCTTACCTATTGTTCTGTTGCCCTGAATGTCAGAAAGGTCTTTGCCTCAGGCCACCCCTTTGTGAAGCCTGAAGAAAACGGTTTTCAATGGAAATTAATGGGCATCAGCTGTAGATCTTTGCTTAATTGCTTTGGAAAGGGATGTGTCTGCATCAGACTCTTGGCCATGTGTGAGGTTGTTGAATAGATTCTCAGCACCTGATGGATCTAACGAACAATTACATGTGTGCTTCCAAAACCAAAATGGCCAAAAAAGCAGTCATTGTGGACAAAGTCTCGGCTTTCCTCTGTAAGATTCCTGATCTCCATCAAGTGAAAATAGGGATCCTTTTTGTCAAATGAGTTCTTCAATCCCTGCAGAGGATAGCCCATAGGTGCTTGGGTTTTCTCATGATTCCAATTCACATAAAGAATCTATACCCGAGTGTCAGGAGGCCTCAAATTGGAGAATCAGAGCAGTATTTACGGCAGGCTTATTTGATCACTCCTGGTTCTCAGGAAGGGTGTCCAGGCAACCCTGACTTTAGGCAAATGACGGGCAAGGGAGGTTATTTTGTACACTGTCTTGGGCTGAGTCCCTCATGGAAACCTCCAGCCACAGGTTATGATGAGTGTCTATATGGAAGAAGATGAGGGCCTTGTGGATGTGTTTTGGTTTTAATTGTGGTCATTTGTTTGGCGGTTGGAAGTGATGACTGGGTCTATTGGGCTTGAACTCTGGTGTGATTCCCCTTAGAGTCTGAGTTCTGGAACTGATCTCAGAGAAATATTGCCATAAACTGCATTCAGATTTTAGGAGGCCACGCATGGGATTCGCCCTTGGAAACTGAGATCAAATACCAGGGTGGCTTTCCACAGAGCCTTGGAATATCAGCTAGGATATCACATGATTTTATTCTGAAAGATTTGGCAGCCATAGTTGACAGTCAGAACACGCATGGACGTCACATTAAAGACCTCAATGGGCCTGGCTTCATGTGACCTTTTGACCACTCTATGGGAAGACTTGCCTGTGAGATTTCTCCAGAGAATTTAATGAAAATAGCTTCCTCACATTTAATAGTTCCTGAATAAACTGAAACCCACAGTGCCTCCAACTTCATCCAAGAAAAATGGCTAGATAAATACAATGAAATCTTTGAAATTCCCTTAACCAGGTGGCACTGGAGAACCTTTAGATGTCTTGTTGCTGATCATGAGTGTACCAGAGAATGCCATGATTGACCGAGTTTCATGAAAATGGTGTAGAACAAAGATGCCAGTAAGTTGGAGCCTGCTGAGTAGTGGGCCTATTGCAGTGGTGGGTAGGTGTGTGATAATACATATGTGGTGTGGCCATGAGGATTTGCCATTGCTTTCCAAATGGTTTGTGACTGACATGGTGCAGCCAGCAGACCCTTCTATGTAAAGGCATCATGTTATATGGAGAGGTTTCTGGGCTAAGTTCAGAGTCAGATTTCTAAGGACAAGGGGGCAAGCTCTGTGAGATAAAAGCCTGGTTGGTGCATTCTCCTTCAGACCCTGACCCACCACAAGTGACAGAACTCCCTCCAACACTGGGTTCCAGTTGAACTCGTTGTATTTCATAAAGCATATACCAAACTCCCAGTACAGCAGCAAGAAACACCACAAAAAGTGGAGGATGACCAAATGGCTTCACAGTCCACACGGGGAGACACTTAGCATCCAGTGGCCACAGTTTACCTACAAACAGAAAATTCAGCACTGCTGCCTCATGTTCATTAGAATACAAGAAACCATGTCCTCCAGGTCACATAGATGCAGACTCAGCTTTGATGGTATCACTAGAAAGGAAGCTAAAGCTCCTTACAACAACATATATTTCAAGTGCCCAAACTCAGAGGAAGTTTTTCAAGAAGTGTTTAGGCCAGCAGAGCTCCATGTTTTTGGAGTGATTACCTGTTAGACCAGGACACAAGAAAAGACCACTGACTCTAATTAAAATCAAATTAAATTAAGCTTATTATTTCCACCGGCTGTGCTGCCTCTCCCTCACAAAATGGCGGGAATAAGACAGCAACCCCAGCTTTCCTACAGGCAGCTTAATAGCCCAGAAAATTACACAAAAGGGGGTTTACAGATAACAGAACTCTGACAAACATCACACTAATGGCAGTCTACATTTTTTTTGCTGTCCCTACATCAGAGTTCATGAAGACCATTAGAGCCTCAGAGAGGGTTGTTGTCTCGCCAGAGAAGGCAAATATTTATGATGTGTCACTAAAGTTTCAGAGAGGGCTGCTATCTGGTCAGATAGCCGGGCATGGGTGAGTTCCAGGCGTGGGCAGGCATTCCAAGCAGGTTTAGAATTTGAAGTGATTTATGCTAAAGCCAAAATTATCTTTTCATGGCTTTTTGGCAAGATGGCTCCCAATTTTAATTAAAGATCAGGTTGGGTCTATCATTCCCCCCTTTTCTTTGTGTCCCTTTCAAATCTTTGATAGATTACGGGAAGAGCACTGAGGAAATTTTAATCCCTCAGGTAAGAGTCTCCAAATTTTTAGAACTCACCCAAAACCGATCTCCCTGATTTTACCTGACTTAATTAATTACTTATATTGATAGTCTATTTATCTTTCTCTCCATTGTTTTAAGAAGAGTGGTGTCACTCATTGTTTCTTCTTCTGACCTGAGACAGGGTGACATGAGTGGGCATGGCATGAGGGACATGAGTTGCCTTTTAGAAGTCAGTTGAGGGACATGAGTTGCCTTTTAGAAGTCAGTTCGGGTTGAAGTCTGATTGGGGAAGAACAGGTTGTAAAGTCATCTGGGGATGGGTTCTTCTATGAGAGAAACAAAAACCATGAGTACTGAAAAAAATGTTGCAGCAGCTAGAACATGTCACTGTATAGAAGTTCCATCACCAGTCTTTAATATCCCCAGTTATCCGGACTGTCAACTTAACTTGTACTGTTACACTTGTCCCTCCCCATAAGATACAGTTTAATAATTTAATGTCATCTGATCTTGTAAAATCTTTTTACTAGTATGACCTCTGTGTCTCTTAGAGAAACCTTTAATTCTGTTACTCAGGGATGGATAATTGTACTAGCAAACACCAAGCCTACCTGTGTAGGTTAGGAATATCTGTAGGCCTTAAACTGAAAACTTATCCCTGTGGCAGGTCTTCATGATAGTCTCTTTTTATAAGTATCAGGCATTCCTTTCTGAGAATTCTTCTTTGTAGTCACCAGTCTTACTTATTTTGGGAGGCAAACATAAAGTGCATACCTTAAAATTATATTATTATTATTATAATTTAAAATGCCCATGAATGGATGTATTTTGTTCTTAACTGTCTTTGCTAAGTGTTTAAGATGAAGCAGTCAAACTGACTTTTGTTTCCATCTATTGTTAACAGTCAGCTGAGCTTTTATGGGAGTCAATTCTGGGGAAACTTGAGAGCAGATTCTCAGTTCTGCTAGTGCCATTTGCGCTAGGTGGGTCCAGATCTTGCTTGACCATTTGGCTTCCCTCGGAAGCATCAGGGATGTGTCCTTTCTTTGATGACTCTCCTCTTCATAACAAATACCCTGATTGGCTTTCTGTTCTCCAGTGGTCTCATTAATCTCCCTGATCAGGAGGAGGTTATGTGGCTCAGAGTTTCAAAGCTCTTTAGAGAAGTTCCCTGTTCCCTGGATTCAGACTGACTCAGAGGGCAAAAGCCAAATATTGGTTTTCTTGGCGCTTTTCATTTAACTTTAATTTTAAATCCTAATCTTAAACATCCAGCAAATAAATTTTAACAGCCTTATATTAAGAGTACTGGGCTTTAATGTCTATAACTATATCATTATCTTTTTATTAATTGGGATCTGTATTTTTCTGTCTGTATTGTAAGTAATGACTTATTATCTTGAATAAACCCATGTTGTGTTCTTAAAGCAACACGTTTGTTAAACAGTAACAGAGAATCTTTAGATCACTTATAAAATAATTTCAAAATAAAATTAACAAAAGTAAAAATACTTAGCTTGTGTAATAGCTACCCTGAATTTTTTGGCTGAGTTATACATTATATCCCCTGTTTGAGATCCTAGGATTATTGACCATAAAAAAACCAACTTTTTAACATAACTTTAAAGAAATATTATCTGACCTACTGGTTTTGTAGTCATTCTCACATGTAGTAAGATGGGACACAGAGCCTTATCTCAGGTAAGGCAGGGCTCTTTATAAATCTTAAGTATTTTTGTTCTAAAGATAATCTTTATTTATAAATATCATTTGACAAAGTTTACATAAATTGTTTGAGGTCACATGAACATTAGCTAACACCATATGATATCACATTTAAAACATGAATTAAAGAAAGGCTGAAAGTTTTTAACCTTTACATAGATTAGGCTCTCATTAACTAAAAAATACATTTAAATTTTTCCCCAATGTAAAAAGTAACATAAAAGTTTACATATCTTATTGATAACAGGTAAATAAATCCCCAATATATTTTTTTACCATAAAACTTCAGAGCACCAGCTTGATATAATGCTCTTTTAAAGTTTCTACCTTACAGACTTGAATACATATAAGATATGAAAACATTGATAGCATCACAATTACATTGATGTTTCTACATTAACCAAGTTTAGCTTTTAAAGCAATGGCAGTAGAGTGCTCTAAAATAACAGTTCTTATTTAATCAGTTGTTTAATTTTTATGGTTGCTTGCTCTAGAGAAAATAAAACTTAATAAACACAACGTTATGGGTAAACTTATGTTTTAAGAAATTTCTGTCTCATTAACACATGACTGATTTTTATATTCTTATACAGACTTTAATAAAAACTTATTCAGACCTTAGTAAATCAATCAGATATCTAACAAAAGTACTCATGAATGAGTAATCCCAATCAAATTTACTTTATTTATTTATCAAAATATTAGAGAAATGTATTGACAGTGTAAACCATTTTTATGTTGAAGGAAAGGTCCTAGTACCAAGGCATATTAGACATTTTGTAGATATTAATATTTTATTAGATTTTTGAACACCTAGAAAAATTTGTAAGCTTAAATTTAAAGACATTGATTTTTATCTGTTTATCCAATTTAAATTGAAACATTTAAATCACGTGAATTAAAGATCTTTGGATCTCCTATTTAAATTTGTTTTAATGAGCGCTTTTTTATGAGCGCTCCTTGTATATGTTAGTTTGTGTATCATATATATGATATACGGACATATGTATATATAGACATACAACACATAACAAAAGTGTGCACACATAATAATAGTAAAGGCCTTGTAGCTTTTCTCAGGTGAAATCTCCATTGCAATGTTTCAAACTGCCTACAGTTGGTCAAAGATAGAACTGATCTGAAAAACATTAACCTAGGTCTGTATGCTCAAAATCATGAGCTCAAAAAAAAAAGTATCTAAGGAAAAAAAAAAGAGTCCTAGAAAAAGTGACTGGCTAGTAATTAGTAAATACCATACAATTTACCTTTTTTTTTCCCCCTTAGGCCTCAAATCAGTCTCCTACTAAGATTGCAGGCTTCTTTCATTTACATTTCAACATAAGTCATGGCTGAGGTCTGGAAGGAGCAGGAAAAACTGCTATTCTGAGCAGACACCTCAGGCCTAAGGCATTTTAACCATAATTTTGAGGTTCGGATGTTGAAAATTATGATATAAATTTAAGATACAATTCACAAAATTTTATATCTTTACATCTTGTTTTGTCAACAGATACCATTCTATGATTTACTATCCTTGTCCAAATTAATGCACTGGTACACACAGTGATATTTTCCCAGGCTATCCAATTCAAAATTGGTGAAAAAAAGACTGTATGATTGGGAAGTTACTTGACAACTTGGAAGTAGAGTTCTTCAGTTTTCCATCCTAAGTATTTAAGTTCTCTGGCATGAATTATCTGAAATCATAAACTAAACAATTACCTAAACCCGACTTTTAACTGCAAGATTGTGCAATGCTTCAAAAACCCATTCAGATACCAGATTGTTAAAATAAAACATCATCATTTAGACACACATTCAGCTAAGATCATTCCCAAGAAACAATTTATAATATCAACACATTATTGCACATGTCTTAAAGGGCCAGATACAAAGACACAAGACAGACAGAAAGGAGGTCCATACTATGGCTGTCAGAGAGAACCCATTAAACCAGAGCAGATAAGAGAAAAATCTCCTACACCAGTGTGCACCATAGATATCCACGGGGGGGGGAGACCACATGTTTTAACAGAGGGGCGACCTGAAATGTAAAATAAAGTGTCTCCATGGTGACTTCACTGCATTTAGTGTCCCCTTTTTCTTTTTCTCTTTTTTAACAAGACAGAGGTGGCATAATTCTTACAGTGCGGAAAGGAAGGAGGTAATTCCCTGAATCAACAGGGCTTTGGCAGCTGCTGGGAGTCCCTCAGTCCTTCCTTTTACTTACAGGATTAGCTCCTCTTGTTCAGTTCCACACCAAGCATGCTTCATCTCCTAATATTCCAGTAGACAGCTCTCACAAAGTTCCGGGGAGAAGGGGGGGTACCAAATTTGTAAATTAAAGTTCGATTCCTGAAATTGAAGCCAATTAATACCAATTTAATAATGAGGACTGAGGTTTGAGAAAAAGAAAAAGGGAGGTTTATTGCTTTGCGAACAAAGGAGAAACACAGGGGACTCTGCCAAATGTTGTGACTCTCTTGATCTGGAGCAACAAGTGGTTTTAAAGGAGTTTCACTTGTTAACCTGGGAGATGCTCAGTTCTTAGGTCCCCAGCAAGCATTGCCCTCTGCAATGGGTGTGCTCCAGGCAGCCAGCTAGGAGCTTCTGTCATCCTGCTTAACAAAGGGGGGTAAAGTTCATCGCAGTTCCCTAAAACACAGTCCAAAGGGGTGTCAGGCTTACTCTCTTTATTACCCATTTTTACGTCCAAAATACTTAAGTTTTTACCACTGAAATCACACAACAAAACAAACAAAAACAAACAAACAATCAAAAAAATAGAAGACAAAACAAAACACAAAAAACAGAAAACCAGCGCCTAAACAGAAAAACAGTGGAACAGTGCAACATCTTGCTATAGCTCCAGGGTAGGAGCGTGTGCGTGCCTGTCGGCCCCTCTCTACAGTTCCAGAGGAATTCCCTACAGAACAGAACAGAGGACAGAAAGATTCTCGTTACTCTCCTGGAAAGGAGTATATGTGAGCCTCCCCAGGCCACATCTCTGTCATCAGAAAAGATCTCCCTTAACCGGATATCAGATGTTATAAAGGCGCCACTTACCTATGGAGGACTCCTCCACCAGGTGCTTGCTAATAGTTTTAGTGCAGAGGTTCACTGCAGTGCTCCCCGGACTAAAGGCTCTCTTCCTATTATAGAGAAGATGGACCAAATCAGGCCTGTGTGGAGAGCTGTTTCTTGGTGCCTATGGTTGATATACCATTCTAATTTGTGAAAGTGCCACAGAAAGTAGGGTAAGCCTCCTTCTCATGGTACGCTTGAAAGCAACTGTTTGGACAAAGTGGTTGCCAAGGCAGTGACCTCATTCAGTTCCTGAAGGATGCAACCTCACCTCACTTCCTTGGTAATGGAACTCTCTGAACTTGGGATGCAGGAAGCCAGGCACACAGAGTCAGTCCCAGTCCCAGTCCTAGTGGTCTCACTTGATTCAATTTAGCAAGGACAGAGTCAGTCTTTCTTGGTACCTACTGATGTGAGGATGGCCAAATGCCAGGAGTACTCTGAAGAGGGGCCTTTCCTAAAAAAGCAGGTACTGGCTCACAGCTGGCTCCTGACCACTTCACAGAGTTGGACATGGAGTCCAGATCTGAGACAGGATAGGCCATATCGGGGGAACATAGTATGGCCCAGCAGTCAGAGGACACTCCGGATAGTGAGAGACCTATTTGGGGGAAGGAGGTGCCTTTGTGGGTGTGGATGTGTGTTTGTGGTTTTGTCCCATGTTCTGAGAATAGGTAGGAAAGTCGGTTTGTTTGGTTTGGAGTGAACTGTTTCTAGTAAGTTGTTTAACAAGGCGAGTGTTTCTATGTCTGTGTATCCCACTGTGTCCATGGTTTTAGACATTAGAAAAAGAGAATGCATCAATGGATGTTTCCTGTCTAGTAGAAAGTTTCCCAGCATTCATCCTGCCCAATTTATGAATGCACTAGGGCTTGCCATATCGATGGGCAACACCTGCTATCTTCCTAAGTTCCTGTTTTCTTCCTGAAATCTAGCCACTCTCCAAAATAGGCTCATGCTTTTGAGTCCACGATATGTACCACCTCCAAGCACTGTGACATGGACATGTACTGGATAGCTGAAGGGAATGACAAGCATCTCAGAAAACTCAGATATCAATGTGACCAGGAAAGTCTCAGTGAGAACCCCTGCAATGGGCCTTTTGATTGCCTATTTTTCTGTTGCCCTGAATGTCAGTAAGTTCTTTGACTGAGGCCACGCCTTTGTGAATCCTGAAGAAAACAGTTTTCAAACGGAAATGAATGGGCATCACCTGTGGCTCTTTGCTTAATTGCTTTGAAAAGGGATGTGTCTGAATCAGCCTCTTGGTCCTGTGTGAGCCTGTGGCTTAGATTCTCAGCACCTGATGGATCTAAAGAACGATCCCATGTGTGGATCCAAAATCAAAATGGCCAAAACTCAGTCACTGTGGATGAAGTCCCTCACATTCCTCTGTAAGGTTCCTTACCTACATCAAGTGAGAATAGGGATCCTTTGTGTCAAATGAGTTCTTCAAAGCCCTGCAGATGCTAGCCCATAGGTTCTTGGGTTTTCTTATGAATCCAATTCAAATAAAGAATCTAAACCCCACAGTCAGTAGGCCTCAAATTGGAGAACAGAGCTGTATTAATGGCAGACCTGTTTGATAACTCCTGGTTCACAGGGAGGGTGTCCAGGCCACCCTGACTATTGGCAAATGAGGGGAAAGGGAGCTTATTTGGAACACTGTCTTGTGCTGCGTCTCTCATGGAATCCTCTTGCCAGAAGTTATGGTGAGTGTCTATATGGAAGAAGATGAGTGGCATGTGGGAGTGTCTTGGTTTTAATTGTGTTCATTTGTGTGGCGGTTGGAAGAGATAATTGGGTCCACCTTGGCTTGAACTTTGGTGTGATTCCCCTTAGAGTCTGTGTTTTGGAATTGACCTCCGAGAATGTATAAGGTCCTATGCCATTGTATATCCATATTTCTGGGACATCACTACAGAATGTAATTCAACGCTAAGTATACCAATCAAGAGCCCAATGAACTTCTGGGCTTCAAATCTTACCTAGATTTCTGTTTTCATACTTATATTGAAAGGTTAATAAAATAGGTACTTGTCACTTCTTGATTTTCTGTATGCTTAACAAAACACTGTTGAAATCTTAAGAACTGTTTGCTATTCTTTTTCCCAGAATGTGCTGTCCCCAACTGCCAAACTGCAGAATGTACTCGGTCAACCAGTTGCACGCAAACCGCCCACTCGCCCTTACCCATCAATAAACTTCCCTCCCTGCCCTCTCCAAGGAAAATATATAAGCACTTCTTAAGCTGTTCTCAGGGCTCTCTGCTCTATTCAAGAGAGCTCTGAGCCCTTGCATGCCGGACTCCCAATAAAGCCTTTGCTGTTGCATGAGACAGTCTCTTGGTGGTCTCTTCAACCGACCCTCGCCCGATCTTTACATCTCGTGGCCCCAGTGAGATCCGGCAGCCGCAGATGAAAGACCCCAAACGGGCTCCTCTGGGGGTAAATAAGGCCCCTCTTTCTGGTTTCAGGATTCAGGTTAGGGTTTCACAAAATGGCTATTGGTAAAGAGCGTGAGCTCTCTCCCACGGTGACTGACACACATGTCACAGAGCCACAGGCCATGTCCCTGGGGGATGAACTCATGAAATCGAGGAACAATAGTCTCCTTGATTCAGTGATATTTTGTTTCGGATTCGGTATTGCCAGCCCATCATGTTTTGCCAGCTACTCAGTCCTGGTCTCAGTATTGGACGTCCATTGCCTGTCTTTATTGTCTTGTCTTGTCTGTGTCATGTGTCATTGCTTTCATTGTCTGTGTATATTTCATTATGGGACAGAGCACTTCAATGCCTCTGTTCCTGACCCTTGATCACTAGACCAAAGTCTGCTTAAGGGCTCAGAATCTTTCTTTTTCAGTAAAATGCCGGATCTGGCAGATTCTGTGTCTCAGAATGACCCACCTTTGTAGCCGGATGGCCCCTAGAAGGATCTTTCTACTTCGCACTAATTTGAAAAGTTCGAGATATTGTCTTTTAGCAGGGGCCACGTAGACATCCAGATCAACAGCCATATATCTTAACTTGTCAGGACCTCTACAAATCTCCTCCTCCAAGGATGAAGCCTTTCCTTGTCCCTGCACCCGCTCCTACTCCTTCCCCCACGATTCTATCTCTTTAACTCTCTGCTCCTCCTCTTGCACCCTCTGTTCTCCATGAGTCTCAAGACTCTACTGGACTCTCCTCCCCCTCCTTATCCTCTGCCTTCATCCCCCAACTCCCAACACCCTCTAAGTGATTCCCTTCCTGCTGACTCAGCCTCTCCACCATTCAAAGAATCTAGGATGGCCCAGCACCATCCAGATGACTGTCCCGTGGCACACAGAGCCCCTCCTTCCCTGGAGGAAGCTGGCCCGGCTAAAAGAACTCAGAGAACTCGCCAACGTTTTTACACCTGCCTACTTGGGATAACTGCCAACAACTCCTAGGGACTTTCTTTATGACAGAGGAAAAAGAGAAAAACCTCCAAGAAACTAAACAAAAAATCCTCGGACCTGATTGGCGACCAACACAACTTCCCAACATAATCAAAGCCAGCTTACCCTTAAACCAAACCAACTGGAACCCCAACACCTTTGAAGATAAAGAGCATCTGTCCAATTATTGCCTGGCTCTAATAGCGGGTCTCCAAGGGCTACTAGGTGACCAACTAATTTGGCCATGGTAAGAGAAATTATTCAAAGGCCTGATGAATCTCCCTCTTTGTTTCTAGAAAGAATTATGGAGGCATATAAGAGATATACTCCTTTCGATCCTCAGGCAGCGGATCAAAATTCATCTGTAACGATGGCCTTAATTGGGCAAGCTGCCATGGATATTAAAAAAATTTAAAAGAGAGATTTAGTCAGAGAAGCCGAGAAAATATACTATAAGAGAGAAACAGGGAGAAAGAAAGGGAGCAAAGGAAGGATGAGAGAAGCAAAAGACAGACTAAGGGATTGACCAAGATCCTGGTCACAACAAGAAAGAGGCCAGAAATTAAGACGTAAGGTGACAGGAAGGGATACCTGGGGCCATGCCAGAGGCCACCCCTGGCCTCAGATCAATGTGCCTACTGTAAAAAAAAAGGATACTGGGCCAAAGAGTGCCCTATAAAGAGACAGCCACGCCAGCCAGCCATTCTGACTCTGGAGCATGACTAAAAATGTTGGGGCTCAGATCACTTCCCCTAGCTCAGGGTAACTTTTGAAGTGTAGCGGACCCCAGTAAACTTTGAAATGAAAACAGGAGCAGTATACTCAGCCCTTAAGGCCCCATTGGGCCCTCTATCAAATAAAAGGTCTGTAGTTCAAAGAACTAATGGCAGTAAATATCGGGCTTAGACTACTAAGAGGACCATGGACCTTGGGAAAGGAAAAATCTATCACTCCTTCCTAGTAATCCAGGAATGCCTGGACCCATTGATGGGCAGAGATCTGCTCACCAAGCTCTTGGCCTAAATAACTTTTAACCCTGAAGGCCCCCAAATGAAATTTCTAAATTTTTCAGTAAAAACTCTTATAGTCACGGCTTTAACTATATTAGTAGAAGATGAACATCCACTCTTCACACCCCCCAAGACTGATCAAACAGGCAAGCTACACCAGAAATGGATAACAGATTACGCAGATGCCTGGGCAAAAACTGCTGGGTTAGGCCTGGCCGTGAAACAACCTCCAATAACAGTGGAGTTAAAAACCTCAGCCTCCCCAATCAATGTCAAATAATATCCTCTAAGCAAAAAAAGCTAAAGATGAGATAAGGCCCCATATTCAGAAATATCTGGACTTAGGGCTCCTAAGGCCCTGTCAATTGGCCTGGAACACTCCCCTGCTACTAGAAAAAAAAAGCCAGGAACCGGGGACTATTGTCCTGTTAAAGACCTAAGAGAGATCAACAACAGAGTGCAGGACATTCACCACACGGTACCTAATCCGTACAATCTGCTTAGCACTCTGAACCCTGAGCGGAAATGGTATACTGTTCTGGACTTAAAAGATGCTTTCTTTTGCTTGCCTCTGCATAAAGATAGTCAGTTGCTGTTTGCTTTTGGGTGGGTAGACCCAGAAACCTGAACGTCTGGTCAACTAACTTTGACTAGACTCCCACTGGGGTTCAAAAACTCCCCCACTCTCTTTGATGAAGCCCTCCACAGAGATCTCAGCAATTTCAGAACTATGCACCCCAAATCACCCAGCTTCAATACGTGAATGACCTGCTACTGGCAGCCAACACCAAGGAAAACTGTGAGTCTGGGACCCAAGCACTATTATATGAGCTTGCTCAACTTGGGTATAGAGTTTCGGCCAAAAAAGCCCAAATTTGCTAGCATGAAGTAATCTTCCTGGGCTGTTACCTTAGGGGCAGTAAACGATCGCTCACTGAGCCCAGAAAACAAACCATTGTGTAGATACCACCCCCATCTAACAGGAGACAACTCAGAGAGTTTCTTGGGACTGCTGGCTTTTGCAGGTTATGGATACCTGGGTTTGCGTCTTTAGCTGCTCCTTTATACCCGGTGTTAATGGGAGATGCCCAATTCCAATGGACCCCTGATCACCAGGAAGTTTTTGATAACATCTATGGACACTGACACTGAACGCCTCAACTTCACTGAGCTCAGGCTGCAATTACAGAAAGCCCTACACTACGTTAAAAATGTACACCAACTCACTCACCTTGGTTCAATGAAACTGCAGGCATTCCTGTAGGATTAAGAACAGAGTTTTCCACTAACCGACTCACAGCGAAAGGAAATAACTGAACGGGTAACAAAAGCCTGTCGAGTCCGTCAATTGGTTAATGCTTACCCTTCCAGTTTCCTAGAGGAAAGCACCTACGAGGAACCAGAAAACGACAATTTTGGGAAGTGGACAATAGTGAAATTAAGCCAGCAACGTATGGACTTAAATATCTCCTAGTCTTTGTAGATACATTTTCAGGATGGACTGAAGCCTTACACACAAACACACACACACACACAAAAAAAAACAACCAAACTGCACAAATGGTTTTCAAGAAGATCCTGAAAGATATTTCTCCAAGATACGGTCTGCCTAAGGCAATAGGGTCTGATAATGGACTGGTGTTCATGGCTCAGGTAAGTCAGGTGTTCACTGGGACCCTGTGGATTAATTTGAAGTTACATTATGCTTATATACCCCAGAGCTCAGGACAGGTAGAAAAAATAAATAGAACCATTAAAGAGACCTTAACGAAATTAAGCTTAGAGCCCGGCATAAAAGATTGGATTATGCTCCTGCCTTATGCACTGTTTCATGCGAGAAATACTCCCTCTCTTTCTTTGTGTAACCTCACCCCCTATGAAATTCTCTATGATGCCCATCATCCAGTAAGGAACCTAACCCCAACTCTAAGGCCTAACGATCACTTCCACACCCCCTTGCTTGACAGACTTAAAGTCATTGAAAGAACTCAGCGATACCTGTGGAAACAGCTGGCCACTGCCTACCAACCTTGGGAGGAGGGGACTCTAAGTCAATATCAAGTAAGAGACTTCGTCTACATAAGACAACATCAGGTGTCATCCCTGGAATCCCACTGGAAAGGAACATACCAGGTGCTACTTATAAAACCTAAAGCGGTAAAAGTAGACGGAATCACTTTTTGGATCCATGCCTCTCATCTCAAGCCTTCGCTGTGTCCAGACTCTTGTTGGAAACTGGAAAAGCCTGCTAACCATTTCAAATTGCGTATTCGCTATGTGGATAAGACTATAGACTCTCCCCTTGGCCACCAGTAGTTCTAACCCTCATCATTCCGTTCAGCAGCAATGGCTGATCTCAAATCCTACTAGACAAGAAGTATGGTCTATCTCGCATACAGCCCCCTTAGAGACCTGGTGGCCATCTATCCACCCAGACATTTGTCAGCTCGGTATAGGTCTTTCCTATTGAGATATCCCTGCTGAAGAGGATCCCACTAAAATTCCATTAAATCTCTTCTGTAACATAGATAATGGAAACAAACATTATGGATGCAGGGACACGCAAGACAGATTCAGGTTGGCTAGCCTAGATTACTATGTTTGCCTAGCGGACTATCAAAGGCACAAACAGCCACGGCTGTGTCGGGGAGAAGCCGACTTCTTGTGTAAGTCAAGTGAATGTGTGCATACAGGGGCTGCCTGGTGGAACCCAAACTCCTCATCAAATTCAGTACACAGCATTGGCCATATTACCAATTAGACAACCAAATACTATGGCCCCCAGAGGGTTCTCTAGATCCTCAAATTCTGCGTGACATTTTTAACTTTGGCAAGTTCTCAAAAGGGGGAAATTTCCCTATGTGGAATCCTTTTCCCTCCTTTGCTCACATCCTGTACTATGCTTCTCCAATAGTTCCTCACCCTCAGCCTTCTGCTCTAGACTCTCTGCTATCACTCCCATCTTAGCAACTTGATTTCTCCTCTCCAATTACTAAATCAAAAACCCAAACCTCCGCTGGTTCTCAGAACATTGCCCCCTTGCTGAGGTAGCAGGTACCAAGGTACCCCTTCACCCACTCACTCCTCTCTTTTCCTGTCAGTGCCTGCACTAGGTCCCAGCAAGTCCTCTAGCAAGCTAACCCAAAGCTCAAACCAGCTGATAAGAGGCCTCAGACCCCTATACAAGATGTAATGAAAATGGCCTTTAAAGTTGCTTTGTCATCACTGAAAACAGGTTTCTAAGAATTTAAAGTCCCTTAAAGGCTTTTTGGAATATTTACTCCCATCTTCCCCTCTGCTCTACCTGTTCTACTGCTCAAGTTTTGTTCTAGGAAAATCCCAAAACCCTTTCCCATTTTTCTTTTACATCTCTCTTTCCTCATTCTTAGATCCACGGAGCTGCTCTCAGCCTCGACTACCCCGTCTTCCCCCTCTGTACTAGGTCCATAGAAATGTCTTAAATGACCTTCTCCAGAAGTCTTCACCAAGGCTTACTTTAGGTCTTTCAGCAAAAGAGTCCCTCTGAAAGAGTTCAATGTACATAAACTTGCACTTTTTGTGTTGCCCTGTTCTACTTGACCACTGGCTGGAAAAATCACCACCCGTAAGCTAGACACCTCCTTACCAGTTTTTCACAAAATATGTGAACAAGGCCTCTGGCCTTGAGCTGGGGCTTCACCAAGATGGCTACATTTCTAAGATAAAAATGTTAGCAACTGGGCTCCATGGTGACAGCTGGCAGGGAGAAAAAAAAGAGACAAAAAAGCTCTCCCCTTCCAAGGTGTCCTTGAAAAGTTAACTTGCCCAGAACAGAGGGAAAAAAAAACAGAAACAAAAACTAATTTTTGTGAATTTCTGCAGACTGTGAACTTCTGAGCCCCTTCCCTTACATGTTGGGTACAAACTCTAAAACTACCAAAACTTGGGTTTCAGGGGATTAATTGATTACAAAAGAAGCAATGCCCTCTAAATCCGGATGCAACCAAATAAGAATGTTTTCCTCACTTTGGTGCTATCTTAGGTGCATTTTCTTGTCCATCCATAAAACAGTATAATTCTATACACTTTAACATTATTTATGTTTTCATAAAATGGTCAATAGATGTGATTAATTATGTAATGATGTAGACGTTTTTCAGAGTGCTCTATCATGACGCAGGTTCATTTAAAGTTCAAATAGGGGGGCATACAACCCGGTTCCACCGGGAACCTGTATCCCTCACTTTAGCCATCCTATTAGGAATAATAATTGCTGAAGGCGTGGGCACAGGAAGAACTGCAATAGTCCATGAGACACAACAAAGACACAATTAGAAGCAGAAATAGACCGAAGCTTAAAGACATTAAAAACCGACATCACAGCTTTACAGGAATTTTAACCTCTCTCTCTCTCTGAAGTTGTTTTATAGAGCAGGCGAGTGTTGGACCTCCTCTTCATGAGAGAAAGGTGCCTTTTTGCTTGCATTGAGGGAAGAATGTTGTTTTTATGCCGACAATACTGGAGTTGTAAAAGAATCAATGAGTAAATTAAGAAAACGACTTGAAGAGCGTCAAAGAGAGACAGAGGCCCCAGAAGGAAGGTTTGAGTCTTTGTTCACATAGTCAACCTGGTTAACTACGCTTTTATCTGCCAGGGCCGTTCCATTAATAATCCTCATATTATTGCTAACGGTAGGACCCTGTTTGCTCAACCGTGTAGTTTCCTTTCTAAACCAAATCGAACATGTTATTAAACCTAACCATACACTGTTCTCTCAATCTAATTTTACAGAAAAGTGGGGACAGAGTTGGTCTTAAAATACAGGAATATAGAGGATCTTCCTCCTGCTGAGAAACTCAAGGGTCCATGCAGAAATGATCCCTTGAGAAGATGTAGGCAACTATGAAGGACCTGAGAGAGCAGAAGTCTTCCATGGCAAACAACCTGCTCAGGATGAAGGGATGTGTCTGAATCAGCCACTCTCTTCTTAATGTATAGAAGATGGACCAAAGCAGGCATGTGTTGAGCTGCTCCTACATGCCTATGGTTGACATACCACTCTAACTGGTGAAAGTGTCACAGGAAGTAGGGGCAGCCTCCTTCTCATGGGAACCTTGGAAGCAACTGTTAGGACAAAGTTGTTGCCAAGGCAGTGACCTCATTCAGTTGCTAGAGGAAGTTACCTCACCTAACTTCCTTGCTGATGGAACTCTCTGAACTTGGAATCCAGGAATCCAGGCACCAAGAGCCAGTCCCAGTCCCAGTCCCAGTGGTCAAACTTATTTTGATTTACCAAGGACAGACTCAGTCTTTCTTGGAAACTACTGATGTGAGGATGGCCAAATGCAAGTAAAGCTATGAATAGGGGCCTTTCCTGAGAAAGCAGGCAGTGGCTCACCGCTGGCTCCTGACAACTTCACAGAGTTGGCCAAGGAGACCAGATTTGAGACAGAACAGGCCATTTCCAGAGAACATAGTATGGCCAACCAGTCAGAGGACACTCCGGATAGTCACAGACCTACATGGGGGAAGGAGGTGCCTTTGTGGTGTGGGTGTGGGTTTGTGGTTTTGTCTCATGTTCTGAGAATAGGTATGAAAGGCGGTTTGTTTTATTTGGAGTGAACTGTTTCTAGTAAGTCGTTTGACAAGGTGAGTGTTTCTATGTCTATGTATCCCACTATGTCCGTGGTTGTAGACATTAGAAAAGAGAATGCATCAAAGGATGTGTCCTGTCTAGTAGAAATCTTTGCAGCATTCATCTTGTCCAATTTATGAATGGACTGCAGCTTACCTTATAGATGGGCAACACCTACTACCTTTCTACATTCCTGATTTCTTCCTGAATTCTGGCCACTCTCCCATAGGCTCATGGTTTTGTGTTCAAGATATGTATCTCCTCCACAATCTGGGACATGGCCATGTACTGGATAGCTGAAGGTAATGGTGAGTATCTCAGAAAACTCAGATATCAGTGTGACCAGGAAAGTCTCAGTGGAGAAACTCTGCTTTGGGAATTTGCTTTCCTATTGTTCTGTTGCCCTGAATGTAAGGAAGGTCTTTGCCTAAGTCCACACCTTTCGAAAGCCTGAAAAAATCAGTTTTCAAATGGAAATAAATGGGCATCACCTGAGGATCTTTGCTAAATTGCTTTGCAAAGGGATATGTCTGAATCCGCCTCTTAGTGCAGTGTGAGTCCATGGCTCAGATTCTCAGCACCTGATGGATCTAAAGAAAGATCCCATGTGTGCATCCAATTCCAAAATGGCCAAAAGAGCAATCATTGTTGATGAAGTCTCTTGCTTTCCTCTGTAAGGTTCCTGATCTCCATCAAGTCAGAAGAGGGATCCTTTGGGTCAACTGAGTTCTTCAAGCCCTGCAGAGGCTAGCCCATAGGTGCTTGGGTTTTCTCATGACTCCAAATCACATAAAGAAACTATACCTGACAGTCAGTATGCCTCAAATTGGAGAAGCGGAACAGTATTAATGGCAGGCATCTTTGATCAGCCCTGGACACAGGAATGGTGTCCAGAAACACTGACTTTAGACAAATGAAGGGCAAGGGAGCTTATTTTGACATTGTCTTGTGCTGTGTGCCTCATGGAAACTTCCAGCCAAGGTTATGATTAGTGTCTATATGAAAGAAGATGAGGGGCATGTGTGAGTGTTTTGGTTTTAATTCTGGTCATTTGTGTGGCGGTTGGAAGAGATGACTGGGTCACCAGGGATTGAACTCTGGTGTGTTTCCCCTTAGAGACTGAGTTCTGAAACTGACCTCAGAGAAGTATTGCCATGAATTGTGTTGGGATTTTAGGAGGCCACGCATGAGAGTCGCCCTTGGAACCTGAGATCTAGGACCAGGGTGGCTTTCCACAAAGAACTGGGAATCTCAGCCTGGATATCACATGATTTTATTCTGAAAGACTTTGCAGCCATAGTAGAGAGTCAAAACACATAGGACCTCACATTGTAGACCTCAATGGTCCTTTCTTCAAGTGACCTTTTGTCCACTTTTTGGAAAGCCTTGCCTGTGAGAGTTCTCCAGAATTTTCTTTGAATTGAGCTTTCTCAACATTTAATGGTTTCTGAATAACTGAAATTCACAGTGCATCCAATGTCATCCTTGAAAAATGGCTAGATAAATACCATGAAATTTTTGAAATTCCCATGACCCGGTGGCACTCAAGAAACATTGGATCTCCTATTGCTTATCATGAGTGTACCAGAGAGTGCCTTGATTGACAGGGTTTTCTGAAAATTGTTTAGAACAGACATGCCAGTAATTTTTAGCCTGCTGAGTAGTGGGCGTAGAGCAGTGGTGGGCAGGTGTGTGATAAAGTATCATGGTGGGTCCATGTGGATCTGCCATTTACTTCCAAATGGCTTGTGACTGACATAGTGCAGACTTCAGACCCTTATATGTAATGGCATCTTTTTATATGGCGAGGTTTCAGGGCAATGTTCAGAATCAGGTTGCTATGAACAAGGGGGCAATCTTTGAGAGATAGAAACCTGGTTTGTGCATTTTCTTGCAGACCATAACCCACCACACGTGACAGAACTCTCTCCAGCACTGTTTCCCAGTTGAACTCCTTGTATTTCGTGAAGCATGTACCAAACTCCAAGTGCAGCAGCAAGAAACACCACGAAAATTGGAGGATGACCAAATGGTTTCACAGTCCACACGGGGAGAAAATAAACCCCCAGGGGCCACAGTTTATCTACAAAGAGAGAATTCAGCACTGCTGCCTCGTGTTCATTGGAAAATAAGAAACTTTGTCCTCCAGGTCACATAGATGCAGACCCAGCTTTGAGGGTATCACTACAAAGGAAGCTTAACTCCTGACAAAAACCTATATATCAGTGCCCAACCTCTGTGGCAGTTTCTCAAAAAGATTTAGGCATGCAGAGATCCATGCTTGTGGAGTGTGTACCCTGTCCTTACTTTTCAAAACTCCTATACCACCTCCAAGTTTGTGCACTCCTGAGCATTTTCCATTCCAGAAATGTAATCACAGATTTTGCAACTTTTCTTCTCTAATTGTGTCTTACTTGGGGCGAAGATAATTTCAAGGCATTGTTCTGGATGAGAGTCGGAAGATTTGTTTTAGCACATATTTGCATACACATTGGATTAATTTTCCTATTTTTCCATTCGCAATTCTGAATCCCTGACACTAACCCACATTCTAATAGACTCCGACTACTAATCCTAATATGATGGAGAAAAATAACCCAAACAGTACGTAAATACATGCAGTTCAGGGTTGGACTTGCCTTTTGCATGATAAAGGGTAGGTATTATGAATCTAGTCAATTTTTAATTGAAATAGTTCTCCATGTGTTTTTAAAGTTAACAAATATGTGAATTACTGTCTCTCATTTTCTGGAGCCTATTCAGCACATGTATTTTTATATGCACAAATAGAATCCTATATGGTATCAAACGTACATTCTTTTGAGTTACATGACTTGGCAGATACAAATTGTGAGAAGTGATCACTCGTCCTAAACGCTGTTAGAACTGAAAATTCAACCTATGGGAGAGCTTCCCAGTGGAACAACATTATACATAAAAACATGTTCAGTAAAATGAATGTTTTTGCATCTTTATGATATATATTTCATGATGAATTTTGATTGGCATATATATTGCTACTTTTTAATTTCTGTGTTTGTGTGTGTGTGTGTCCATATTTGTGTATATATCTATATCTATATCTATATGTATATCTATATCTATATCTATATCTATATCTATACTGTCCAGATTTTTAAAAATATGAAAAATATGTGTCTTATATACACTCCCTAAATTCATTCATGTTCATGGATGTGGATTAATAATCAACTTTTCACAAGATTATTCTTAGAAATACTCATACACATGAAATACATAGTTGTTTCCTAGTACTGAGAAATAACTTCAGTGAAAGGTGCATACAAATTCTAATATGTGTGCATTAACTGACCCAGTTTAACATCAATGCATGTTGGTTCCTATGGGACATGATGTGTATTTTGACGTTAATTTTTATTCCACACTGGTACATTACTACTTCTTCAGTTTATGCACATCATAGGATATATATTTCATTCACTAGTTAGCAAATTTATAGGCATTTGTTTCACTTTTAGTCACTTCCTGCTCCAGAACACATGTATTTCTCTATGTTTCTTGACTGGTCTATTCATGAGACTTTTTTTTCCAAATATATTGTTTTTGATTTCCATAATCAATTTTGAAGAAAAACTCACACACCCTTCATGATTAACCATAACCATAAGATAATCATTAGATATATAACTGGTTGGAATTAATGATTGTATATCAATATAACATTTGTTATATATTTTCAGATATCCATTCAATCCATTATTTAAAGTGGATCCAGTTATATTATTTATTCACAGTATGGTCTATTCATGCATTATGTCTATATTAATAGAAGCAGGGCACACCTATTTCTACCCCCATACTAATTTATAAATCTTCAAAATATTGCTCTCAGAAATGGTGGAAGAAATACTCATGTCACCTGATCTACATACACATTTTATCACAGAAATATTCCGGACACAAAAAGCAAAGATCACACTTACAATTGTACCAAAGCCTAAATGGAAAGATAGCATGCATTACTAAAAACATCCATGTGCAGGTTGCCTAATGCTCTCAAATATCAATCCTATTGGTGACTACATATTTGTTTCTTCCTAAGATTATATATTCAACTTCAAACCTGTTGAAAATGTCTAACCCTATCACACACTTTATACTTTGCTTGATTTCCTAATATCTCTATTGATATCTGCTTTCCTACATGTTTTCCCCAGTTCATCATTGTGACTGACTCTTCACATGTGCTGACATTTACATACACTCTCTACCCGAAACCCTATTGCTGAAGAACTTTTGGTCCAAATCCTATACTCACTCTTCTTTCTAAACCTACAAACTTCCTTCCTAATCCTACCGAATATCGGTTTTTGACTGGATGTTCTCTTCAGCATTCAATCATCCAAGGTACAAGGTCCGATGTATATTGATTTATCTGAGACATCTGTGCAGCACATTACTCAAAGTTAGGTATCCCACTCAAGTCCCCAATGCCCTTCTGGGCTTCAAATCTTACCTAGATTTCTGCTTTCATACTTATATTTCAAATGTATACTCTTGTAAATATCACAGGTTGCCAATACCATTATTCATCCTGCAGAATGATTCGTAACCCAAATCGAACATGTTATTAACCCTAACCATACACTGTTCCCTCAATATAACTAACTTAAGAGCAGCGACAGAGTGGGTCTTACAATATAGGAATGTAGAAGATCTTCCACCTGCTGAGAACCTCAAAGATCCATGAAGAAATGATCCTTGGAGAATATGTAGGCAGCTATGTAGGACCTGAGAGAGCAATAGTCATCTTCCATGGCAAACAACCTGGTCAGGATGAATTGATGTGTCTGAGTCAGCCTCTCTCTTCTTAATGTAGAGAAGATGGACCAAACCAGGCCTCCGTGGAGAGCTGTTCCAGGGTGCCTATGGTTGATATATCATTCTAACTTCTGAATGTGTCACAGGATGTTGGGGCAGCCTCTATCTCATGGGAACCTTGGAAGCAACTGTTAGGACAAAGTGGTTACCAAGGCAGTGACCATATTCAGTTCCTGAAAGAAGTGACCTCACTTCACTTCCTTGGTGATGGAATTCTCTGAACTTGGGATCCAGGAAGCCAGGCACCAAGAGCCAGTCCCACTCCAGACCCAGTGGGCTAACTTGTTTGCTTTTCCCAAAGACATAGTCAGTCTTTCTTGGTACCTGCTGATATGAGGATGGCCAAATGCCAGCAGAGCTCTGAAGAGGGGCCTTTCCTGAGAAAGCAGGTAGTGGCTCACCGCTGGCTCCTTACAACTTCACAGAGTTGGACAAGGAGACCAGATGTGAAACAGGACAGGCCATTTTGGGGGAACATAATATGGCCCACCAGTCAGAAGACACTTCGGATAGTCACAGACCTATTTAGGGGAAGAAAGTGCCTTGCCGTTGTAGGTGTGAGTTTGTGGTTTTTTCTCATGTTCTGAGAATAGGTAGGAAAGGTGGTTTGTTTGGTTTGGAGTGGACTGTTTCTAGTAAGTCGTTTGACATTGTGAGTGTTTCTATGTCTGTGTATCCCACTGTATCCATGGTTGTAGACATTAGAAAACAGAATGCATCAATGGATGTGTTGTCTCTAGTTGAAAGCTTCCGCGATTCATACTGCGCAATTGATGAATGGACTGCAGCTTGCCTTATGGATGGGCAACATCTATTATCTTCTAAAGTTCCACTTTTCTTCGTGAATTCTGGCCACTCTCCAGAATAGACTCATGGTTTTGTTTCCCAGATATGTAACACCACAAGGCTCTGTGACATGGCCATGTTCTGGATAGCTGAAGGGAATGAGAGCATCTCAGAAAACTCAGATATCAGTGTGACCAGTAAAGTCTCAGTGGAGAAACCCTTCTTTGGGCCATTTGCTTAATTCTATTTCTATTACCCTGAATGTCAGAAAGGTCTTTGCCTCAGGCCACCCCTTTGTGTAGCCTGAAGAACACTGTTTTCATATGGAAATGAATGGACACCACCTGTGGCTCTTTGCTTAATTGCTTTGGAATGGGATGTGTCTGAATCAGCCTCTTGTCCTTTTATGAGGTTGTGGCTTAGATTCTCAGCACCTGATGGATTTAAAGAAAGATCCCATGTGCTTTCAAAACTAAAATGTCCAATAGAGCAGTCATTGTGGATGAATATTTTTGCCTTCTTGTTTTAGGTTCCTGAACTCCATCAAGTGAGAATAGGGATCATTTGGGTCAAATGAGTTCTTGAAATCCGTGCAGAGGCTACCCCATATGTGCTTGGGTTTTCTCATGATTCCAAATCACATAAAGAATTATACCCTACAGCCAGTAGGCTGAAATTGGAGAAGTGGAACACTTTAACAGCAGGAATATTTGATCACTCCTGGTTCACAGGAAGAGTGTCCAGGCCACCATGATTTTAGGCAAATAAGGGGCAAGTGAGCTTATTTTGGACACTACCTTGGGCTCATAGAAATCTCCAGCTAGAGGTTATGAGGAGTGTCTACATGGAAGAAGATGATGGGCCTGTGGGAGTGTTTTGATTTTAATTGTGGTAATTTTTGTGGCGGTTGGAAGGGATGACTGGATCCACCTGGGCTTGAACTCTGGTGTGATTCCCCTTAGAGACTGCATTCTGGAATTGACCTCAGAGAAGTATTGCCATGAATTGTGTTGGGATTTTAGGAGGACACACATAAGACTCACTCTTGGAAACTGAGATCTATGCCCAGGGTGGCTTTCCACAGAGGCCTTGGAATCTCAGCCAGGATATCACATGATTTTATTATGAAAGACATGGCAGCCATAGATGAGAGTCAAAACACACATGGACCTTACATTGTAGACGTCAATTGGCCTGGCTTTATGTGACCATTTGGTAATTCTTTGAGAAGCCTTGACTGTGAGAGTTCTCTAGAGCTTTCATTGAAATGAACTTTCTCAACACTTAATGGTTCCTGAATGAATTGAGACGCACAGTGCCTCTAACTTCATTTTTGAAAAATTGCTAAATAAATACCATGAAATTTTTGAAATTCCCATGACCAGGTGGAACTGCAGAAAATTTGATGTCCTGTTGCTTATCATGTGTATACCAGACAGTGCCTTGTTTGACTGGGTTTCATGAAAATGATGTAGAACACGAGATGCCAGTAATTTGGAGCCTTCTGAGTAGTGCGCCTAGAACAGTGGTGGGAAGGAGTGTGATAAAACATCATGGAGGGGCTATGTGGATCTGCCATTGGCTTCCAAATGGCTTGTGACTGATATAGTGCAGACATGAGACCCTTATATGTAAAGGCATCCTGTTATATCGAGAGTTTTAAGGGCAATGTTCAGAATAAGGTTGCTATGGTTATTGGGGCAAGCTCTGTGCGATAGAAGCCTGGTTGGTGCATTCTCCTGCAGACCCTGACCCACCACAAGTGACAGAACTCCCTCCAGCACTGTATCCCAGATGAACTTCTTATATTTTGTGAAGCAAATACCAAATTCCCAGTGCAGCAGCAAAAAACACCATGAAAAGTGGAGGATGACCAAATGTCTTCACAGTCCCCACTGGGAGACACTTAGCCTCCAGTGGCCACAGTTTACCTACAAAGAGAGAATTGAGCACTGCTGCCTCATGTTCATTGGAATATAAGAAACCATCTCTTCCCGGTAACATAGATGCAGACCCAGCTTTGATGGTCTCACTACAAAGGAAGCTAAAGCTCATGACAGAAACATATATTTCAGGATCCCAACCTCAGAGGCCATTTCCCAAGAATTCTTAGGCCAGCAGAGCTCCTTGTTTGTGGAGTGTTTACCCTTTCCTTTACTTTTGGAAACTCCTCTACCACCTCCAAGGTTGTGAACTCCCGAGCATATTCCATTCCATATATGTATTCCTAGATTTTTACACTTTTCTACTCTAATTGTGTCTTACTTGGGGCAAAGGTATTGTCAAGGCATTGCTCTGGATGTGAGTGGGAAGATTTTTGTGTAGCACATATTTACATACACATTGGATTCATTTTCCAATTTTCCATTTGAAATACTTAACCCTTGACACTAACCCGTACCCTACTAGTCTCTGACTAATAATCCTAAAATGATGGTGAAAAATAACCCAAAAAGAATAGAAATACAAGCAGTTCAGAGGAGGCATGGTGTATAGTTGGAATTGCCTTTTGCATTATATAATGTAGGAGTTTTAAATCTAGTCAATTTTTTTGTTGAAATAGTTCTACATGTGTTTTTAAAATTAACAAATATGTGAATCCCTGTCTCCCTTTCTCTGTAGCCTATTCAGCACATGTATTTTTATATGCACATATAGAATCCTACCTGATATCACTTGTACACACATGTGAGGTGGCTGAATTGGCAGATGCAAATTGTGAGAAGAGATCACTCCTCCTAAACGCTGTTGGAACTGAAAATTCAACCTACGGGTGAGCTTCCTAGTTGAATAACATTATACATAAATCCATGTTCAGTAAAATGAATATTTTTCGATCTTTGGATTATATATATTTCATGATGAATTTCGATTGGCATATATATTGCTACTTTTTTTTTTTCTTTTATTGGTTGCTCAAAACATTACAAAGCTCTTGACATATCATATTTCATACATTAAATTCAAGTGGGTTTTGAACTCCAATTTTTACTCCAAATACAGAATGCAGAATCACATCAGTTACACATCCATATTTTTACATAATGTCTTATTAGTTACTGTTGAATTCTGCTACCTTTCCTATGCTCTACTATCCCCCCTCCCCTCTCTTCCCATCTTCTCTCTCTACCCTACCTACTGTCATTCATTTCTCTTATTGTTTATTTTCCCATTACACTCACAACCTCTTATATGTAATTTTTTTGTAACAATAAGGGTCTCCCTCCATTACCATGCAATTTCTCTTTTCTCTCCCTTTCCCTGCCACCTCATGTCTCTGCTTAATGTTAATCTTTTCTTCATGCTCTTCCTCTCTGCTCTCTTCTTAGTTGCTCTCATTATATCAAATAAGTCATTTGGTATTTGTTTTTTTGGGATTGGCTAGCTTCACTAAGCATTATCTGCTCTAGTGCCATGCATTTCCCTGCAAATTCCATGATTTTGTCATTTTTTAGTGCTGCGTAATCCTCCATAGTATATAAAAAAAAAACATTTTTTTTTTATCCATTCATCTATTGAAGGGAATCTGGGTTGGTTCCACAGTGTAGCAATTGTGAATTGTGCTGCTATGAACATCGATGTGGCAGTATCCCTGTAGTACGCTCTTTTAAGGTCTTCAGGGAATAGTCCGAGAAGGGCAATAGCTGGTTCAAATGGTGCTTCCATTCCCGGCTTTCCCAGGAATCTCCATACTGGTTTCCAAATTGGCTGCACCAGTTTCAGTCCCATCAGCAATGTACAAGAGTACCCTTTTCCCCACATCGTCGCCAGCACTTGTTGTTGTTTGACTTCATAATGGCTACCAATCTCACTGGATTGAGATGGTATTTTAGGGTGGTTTTGATTTGCATTTCTCTGACTGCAAGAAATGGAGAGCATTTTTTCATGTACTTATTGATTGATTCTATGTCCTCCTCTGAGAAGTGTCTGTTCAGGTCCTTGGCCCATTGGGTTATTTGTTATCTTATTGTCTAATTATTTGAGTTCTTTGTATACTTTGTATTCTCTGGATATTAGGGCTCCATCTGAAGGGTGAGGAGTAAAAATTTGTTCCCATGATCTAGGCTCCATATTTACCTCTCTTATTGTTTCTCTTTCTGAGAAAAAAAAAATTTCAGTTTAAGTAACTCCCATTTGTTGATTCTTGTTATTAACTCTTGTGCTATGGGTGTCCTATTAAGGAATTTGGAGCCTGACCATACAATATGTAGATCGGAACCAACTTTTTCTTCTATCAAATGCAGAGTCTCTGATTTGAATCTAGCTCCTTGATCCACTTTGAGTTAACTTTTGTGCATGGCGAGAGAAAGGGATTCAGTTTCATTTTGTTGCATGTGGATTTCCAGTTTTCCCAACACGATTGGTTGAAGATGGTATCCTTCCTCAATTGCATGCTTATAGCTCCTTTATCAAATATAAGATAGTTGTAGCTTTTTGGATTAGTCTCTGTGTCCTCCATTCTGTACCATTGGTCCACCCGCCTTTTTTGGTACCAGTACCATGCTGTTTTTGTTATTATTGCTCTGTAATATAGTTTGAAATCTGGTATCGCTATACCGCCTGATTCACACTTCCTGGTTAGAATTGCTTTTGCTATTCTGGGTCGTTTATTTTTCCATATGAATTTCATGATTGGTTTATTTATTTCTACAAAAAATTCCTTTGGGATTTAGATTGGCATTTCATTAAACCTATGGAGAACTTTTTAGTAATATCGCCATTTTCATGATGTTCATTCTGCCTATCCATGAACAGGGTATATTTTTCCATCTTCTAAGACCTTATTCTACTTCTCTTTTTAGGGTTCTGTAGTTTTCATTGTATAAATCTTTCACCTCTTTTGTTAGGTTGATTCCCAAGTATTTAATTTTTTATGAGGATATTGTGAATGCAATGTTTTTCCTCATTTTCTTTTCAGAAGTTTTGTCGCTGATATACAGAAATGCCTTTGATTTATGCATGTTGATTTCATTTCCTGCCACATTGCTGAATTCATTTATTAGTTCTAGTAGTTTTTTCTGTAGACCCTTTTGGGTCTTCTATGTATAGAATCATGTCATCTTCAAATAGTGATAATTTAAGTTCTTTTTTTCCTATTTTTATGCCTTTTATGTCTTTCATCTGTCTAATTGCTCTGGCCAGTTTTTCGAGAACTATATTGAATAGAAGTGGTGATAGAGGATATCCCTGTCTTGTTCCAGATTTTAGAAAGAATGCCTTCAATTTTTCTCCATTCAGAATGATGCTAGCCTGAGGCTTAACATAGATAGCTTTTACAATGTCGAGGTATGTTCCTTTTATCCCTAGTTTTTCTAATGTTTTGAACATAAAGGAATGCTCTACTTTGTCTAATGGTTTTTCTGAATCTATCAAGATGATCTTATGGTTCTTATTTTTAAGTCTAGTGATGTTGTGAATAACATTTATTGATTTCCATATATTGAACCCTCCTTGCATCCCAGGGATGAATCCTAGTTGATCATGGTGCACAATTTTTTTGATGTGCCTTTGTATCCAAACCACCAGAATTTTAATGAAAATTTTTGCATCTAGGTTCATCAGAGATATTGGTCTGTAGTTTTCTTTCATTGAGGTGTCTTTGTCTGGTTTCAGAATCAGGGTGATGTTGGCCTCATAGGATGAACTTGGCAGAGCTCCCTGTTTTTCTATTTCCTGAATAACTTGAAAAGTATTGGTATTAAGTCTTCTTTAAAGGTTTTGTAAAACTCCGCTGTATACCCATCCGGTCCTGGGCTTTCTTGGTTGGTAGTCGTTTGATTGCTTCTTCTATTTCATCGATTGATATTGGTCTGTTTAAATTGTGTGTATCCTCCTGACTCCGTCTAGGCAAATCATATGACTTAACAAATGTATCGATGTCTTCACTACTTTCTATTTTTTTGGAATATAGGTTTTCAAAATAATTTCTAATTGTCTTTCGTATTTATGTAGCTTCTGTTGTGATATTGCCTTTTTCATCCCGTATGTTAGTAATTTGAGTTCTCTCTCTTCTTCTCCTCGTTAGCATGGCTAAGGGTCTGTCCATCTTATTTATTTTTTCGAAGAACCAACTTTTAGTTTTGTTAATTTTTTAATAGTTTCTTTTGTTTCAATTTCGTGATTTACGCTCTGATTTTAATTATTTCTTGCCTTCTGCTACATTTGCTGTTGTTTTGCTCTTCCTTTTCTAGGGCTTTGAGATGAAGTGAGAGCTCATTTATTTGTTGTTTTTGGTTTTTTTTTTCTTTTTTTGAGGAATGACCTCCAGGCGATGAATTTGCCTCTTGAATCTTGTTTCATTGTGTCCCATTGAATCTGATATGTTGTGTCTGTATTTTCATTTATCTCTAAGAATTTTTTGATTTCCTCTTTTATGTCTTCTGTAACCCATTGATCATTCAGTAATATATTGTTCATTTTCCATGTGATGTAGGATTTTTCCTTCCTTCTTTTACCATTGGTTTCCAGTTTCATTCCATTGTGATCAGAAAAAAATTCATGGTATTATCTCCACCCCTTTATATTTACTGAGTGTTGCCCTACGGCATAATATATGGTCTATTTTTGAGAAGGATCCATGTGCTGGTGAGAAAAAAGTATATCCACTTGATGATGGTTGATATATTCTATATATGTCAGTTAAGTCTAGGGTATTGATTGTGATATTGAATTCTATATTTTTTTTATTCAACTTTTGTTTGGAGGATCTGTCCAATGGTGAGAGAGGTGAGTTGAAGTCTCCCATAATTATTGTGTTGTGGTCTATTTGATTCTTGAAATTGAGGAGAATTTGTTTTATAAATGTCGCAGCACCATTATTTTCTGTGTAAATATTGATAATTGTTATGTCTTGTTGGTGAATGGTTTCTTTTAACAGTATATAATGTCCTTCCTTATCCCTTTTGATTAAATTAGTCTTGAAGTCGATTTTATTCCGTATGAGGATGGCCACCCCTGCTTGCTTACAAGGACCGTGTGCATGGTATAAATTTTCCCAACCTTTCACCTTCAGCCTGTGTATGTCTTTTCCATTCAGATGTGTCTCCTGGAAGCAACATATTGTTGGATTTGTTTTTTTTTAATCCACGTTACAAGCCTATGTCACTTTATTGGAGAGTTTAAGCCATTAACGATTAGAGTTACTATTGATATATGGTTTGTATTGCCACCCGTGTTTGATTATTTATCTTTTTTTTAAAATTTAGTTTGTTTATCCATGATTAGCTTTTCCCCCTCCCTCTGTCATTACTGAGGCAATTCCCACTGATGGTTTTCGTTGTTGATATTCATTTTTTCCTCGTGTAGTGTTTTCCTTAAGATGCTTTGCAATGCTGGTTTTCTGGCTGCAAATTCTTTTAGCTTTTGTTTATCACAAAATATTTTTATTTAGTTGTCTTACCTGAAACTTAATTTTTCTGAATACAGATTTCTTGGTTGTCATCCATTGTTTTTAAGTGTTTGAAATACGTTGTTCCAGGATCTTCTCACTTTCAGCGTCTGTGATGAAAAATCTGTTGTTAACATTTTTGGTTTACCCCTGATTGTAATCTGCCTCCTTTCTCTTGTACCTTTTAATATTTTCTCTTTGTTTTGTACATTGGATATCTTCATAACAATGTTTCTTGGCATTGGTCTACTGTGATTTTTTTGTGCTCGGTGTCTTGTAAGCATCTAAATTTTTTTTATCCGTTTCCATTTTTATTTCTGGAAAGTTTTCTGTAATTATTTCATTCAGCAGGTTACTCATTCCCTTGGTTTGAATCTCTGTACCTTACTCTATCCAGATGACTCATAAGTTTTTTTTTTATGATATCCCATATCTCTTGGATGTTTTTCTCATGACTTTTTACCAGCATTTCTTTGTTGGCTAGACTTTTTCAAGATGATATATTTTGTCTTCATTATCTGACATTCTGTCTTCTACTCGCTCCACTCTGTTAGTGATACTCTCAATTGAGTTTTTAATTTGGTTTACCATTTCCTTCATTTCTAGAATTATTGTTTGATTTTTTTATAATCTCTATCTCTTAATAAAGATGCTTAATTTCTTTTTATATCTGTTTATGTAATTCATTTTCAATGTGTTCTTTCACTGTTTGGTTTTGATGTCTCGTATCCTCTTTAAGGTTCCATTCCATCTGTCTGAGGTATTCCTTGAGTTCTTTATATGACCATTTTTCTGATGATTCCTTCTGAATATTTAGGCTGTCCATTGTTGTTTGTACTCCTTTTCTTCCTTGTTTTTTTTATGCTGCTCATGTTACTTCTTGTTTTGTTTGACTGCTGAGTTACTGCTTACTCTTATAAATTTATTTGATGCTTCGGAGGAAAGATATTAGAAGGGAAGGGAAGAAGTCACTAAAGAGAATGAGAGTAGGCAGGTAGAATTCAAGGAAGGGGAAATAAGAAAATTGAAAAGAAATGAAAAGACAAAAGAAAAATAGAAAATAAATAAAGAAAAAAAATTTAAATAATAATTATAATTAAAAGATGAAAATTAAAATTTAAAATAATATTAATAATAATAATGATAAAATAAAAAAATAAAAACATTTAAAAAAGTTAAAGAACAACAACAACAAAAATGAAAATGAAAGAAATAGAAAAAATATAAATTAAAAAAATAATAATAATAAATGCAGTCATAGAGTTCAATTAACTTCTCTTTCAGTAGGTGGAGCTGTGTGCACTGGGCCAAGCTTCTCCTCTGAATAAGTGGGAACCAATCACTGTGCAGCAGCTCTTCCTCCCAGACTTGGCGGATCTCCAATCCTGAGTGCCTAGGGCCTTCTCTTGTGCTTCCTCAAGCCATGCCTTGCTCACCTGTGACGCTCACCACAATAGTGGTTACAAGCCAGAACTCTACTCCTGGCAGCCCTGTTTTCATGAATGCCTGGGCACACTCTCCCTGTTTGCCTCCCTCAGACCCTAGTTTTGTAGAGCTTGGGGCTGAGGAACCCCAGCGAATTTTCTTGCCCTCTGGGAGCCATGCCCCCGGTACGTGGTGTAAGAGACCTCAATTGTCAGCACATGTGGGATCAGGAGCGGGAATTCCACGTGCTAGTCCCTAGCCAATCCTGATTCCCTAGGTCTGGCTATCGTGCTCACGGGAGAGCTGGGAGAGGCCCTTAAGGCTGAGCTGGGAGGGGCCCTTAAGGTTTCCCCGCTGTGTTGAGAGAGATGGCTAGGGGATTACACACCTGTCACGCTGGTTTTAATGAAGTTATCTCCTCTGCCCGTGACGTCATTTCTATGCTATGGTGGTATCCCATGCAAATGGTGACCGTTTGTTCCCTTTGCAAGGTAACCAATGAAACGGGTGGGTCCTGACTGTCTCTCCCAAGCGCCGTTTCAATCCTGTGGCCACTGCTTTTGAAGGCTTGGTTGGCTTTTACCTCTGAAAGTTCAGAAGGGCCGAACAGTTATTTCAGTGGGATCTTAGTGCTGAGTCATGAGAACCAGGCACACCGGAGGTTGAATGCAGCCCATCCAGGCTCGGTGTGTGTTCTGAGGGGCCCAGAATGTTCGCCCCAGATCCACATCAGGTCAACATTGCCTAGTGATTCTGAGCAAACAGCATTTAGACAGTTTACGACTCCCTATGCCCGCTCAGCTGAAGAGGTCAGAGACTTGATTTTTCCATGCCTGCCTTCATGATGGATCTCCTGTATTGCTAATTTTTATATCTGTGCATGTGAGTGTGTATGTATGAGAGTGTATATATATATATACACTCTCCAGATTTTTTTAAAATATGAAATATATGTGTCTTATTATACACTCCCTAAATTCATTCATATTCATATATGTGTATTTATAATCAACTTTCCACAAGATTATTCTCAGAAATAATCATCCACCTGAAATACATATTTGTTTTCTAGTACTGAAAACTAAATTCAGTGAAAGGTGCAAACAAAACCTAATATTTCTACAGTTACTGAGCTAGTTTAACATCAATGCAAGTATATTCTTAGGGGACATGATATGTATTTTGACTTTCATTTTTATTCAACACTGGTACATTACTACTCCTTCAGTTAATGCACATCATAAAATATATATTTCGTTCACAAGTTAGAAAATTTTAGGCATTTGTTTCACGATCAATCACTTCCTGATTCAGAACACATGATTCTTCTATGTTTCTTGACTGGTCTTTTCATGAGACTTCTTTCCAAACACATTATTTTCCTTTAACATCATCACTTATAAAGCAAAACTCAAACACCCTTCATGATAAACCATAATCCTAATATTACCATTAGATATATAACTGGTTGGAATGAATGATTATATATCAATATAAGATTTCTTATATATTTTCAGATTTCAATTCAATCCATTATTTAAAGTGGAACCAGTTACATTATTTATTCATATTATCGTCTATTCATGCATTATCTCTATATTCATAGACACAGGGTACACCTCTTTGTACCCCTAATACTAATGTATATGTCTTCAAAATATTGCTCCCAGACATAGTGAAAGAAATACTCATGTTACCTGATCTACATGTACATTTTACCACAGTAATATTCTGAACAAAAAAAATGTAAAGGTCACACTTATGATTGTACCAAAGCCTAAAAGGAAAGTGAACATGGATAACTAATAACATCCGTGTCCAGGTTGCCTAATGCTCTCAAATGTAAATCCCATTGGTGACAACATATTTGTTTTTATCTATGATTATATATTCAAACTCAACCCTGTTGAAAATGTCTAATCCTATCACTCATTTATACTATGCCTGATTTCGTTATGTCGCTATTGATACTTGCTTTTCTACATAATTTCCCCAGTTCATTATTGTGAATGACTCTTCACATGTACTGACATTTACATTCACTCTCTAAACGAAACCCTATTGCTAAATAAGCTTTTTATTCCAAATCATATTCTCACTCTTCTTCCTAAACCTACCGACTATCTTTCTAATCCTACCGACTATCACTTTTTGACTGGCTGTTCTCTTCTACATTCAATCATCCAAGGTACACGGTCCTATGCCATTGTATATTGATTTAACTGAGACAATTGTACAGAACGTAATTCAACATTATGTATCCCAATCAAGGGCCCAATGCCCTTCTGGGCTTCAAATCTTTCTTAGATTTCCGTTTTCATACATATATTTCACTTATATATTCTTATAAATATCGCAGGTACCCAATCCCTTTATTCATCCTGCAGAATGATTCCTAACCCAAATCGAACATATAATTAACCCTAACCATACACTAACTTTACCGAAGAGCAGGGACAGAGTTGGTATTAAAATACAGGAATGTAGGGTATCTTCACCTGCTGAGAACCTCAAATGTTCATTTAGAAATGATCCCTGGTGAAGATGAAGTCAGCTATGAAAGACCTCAGAAAGCAAAAGTCATCTTCCATGGCAATCATCCTTGTCGGGTTGAAGGGTTGTGTCTGAATCATTCTCTCTCTTCTTAATGTATACAAGATGGACCAAACCAGTTCTGTGTGGAGAGCTGTTCCGGGGTGCTTATGATTGATATGACATTCTAACTTGTGAAAGTGTTACAGGAAAACTGGGGCAGCCTCCACCTCATGGGACTTTTGGAAGCAACTGTTAGGGCAAAATGCTTGTCAAGGCAGTGACATAATTCAGATCCTAAAGAAAGTGACCTCACCTAACTTCCTTGGTGATAAAACTCTCTGAACTTGGGATCCAGGAAGGCAGGCACTCAGAGACAGTCCCTGTCCCAGTCCCAGTGGTCTCACATGTTTGGATTTACCAAGGACAGAGTCAGTCTTTCTTGGAACCTACAGATGTGAGGATGACGAAATGCCAGGAAACCTTTGAAGAGGGACTTTTCCTGAGAAAGCAGGTAGTGTCTCACCACTGGCTCTTGACAACTTCACAGAGTTGGCCATGCAGACCAGAACTGAGACAGGAGAGGTCATTTTGGGGAAACATAGTATGGCCCACCAGTCAGAGGACACTCCGGAGAGTCACAGACCTACTTGGGGGAAGGAGGTGCCTTTTTGGGTGTGGGTGTGATTTTGTGGTTTTGGCTCATGTTCTCAGAATAGGTAGGAAAGGCGGTTTGTTTGGTTTAGAGTGGACTATTTTTAGTAAGTCCTTTGACAATGCGAGTGTCTGTGTATCCCACTGTGTTCATGATTGTAGACATTAGAAGAGAGAATTGATCAATGGATGTTTCCTGTCTACTAGAAAGCTTGCCAGCATTCATTGTGCCCAATATATGAGTGGACTCAGGCTTGCCTTATAGATGGGCAACACCTACTAGCTTCATAATTTCCTGTTTTCTCCTTCAATTCTGGCAACACTCCAGAATAGTATCATGGTTTTGTGTCCAAGATATGTACCACCTCCAATATCTGTGACATGGCCATGTACTAGATAGTTGAAGGGAATGGCTAGCATCTCAGAAATCTCAGATATCAGTTGACCAGGAAAGTCTCAGTGGAGAAACCCTGCTTTGGTCCTTTTGCTTACCTATTGTTCTGTTGCCCTGAATGTCAGGAAGATCTTTGCCTCAAGCCACCACTTTGTGAAGCCTGAAGAAAACAGTTTTCAAATGCAAATAAATGGGCATCACCTGTGGATCCATGCTTAATTGCTTTGAAAAGGGATATGTCTGAATCAGTCTCTTGGCCCTGTGTGAGGCTGTGGCTTAGATTCTCAGCACCTGATGGATCTAAAGATAGATCCCATGCATGCATCCAAAACCAAAATGGCAAAAAGATCAGATATTGTTGATTAACTCTCTTGCCTTCCTCTGGTAGGTTCCTGAAATTCATCAAGTGAGAACAGGGATCCTTTGGGTCAAATAAGTTCTTCAAAACCCAGCAGAGGCTAGCCCATAGATGCTTGTTTTTTCTCATGACTCCAATTCACTTAAAGAATCTAAACCTCAAAGTCAGTAGTCCTCAAGTTGGAGAAGCCAAACAGTATTAAAGGAAGGCCTATTTGATCACTCCTGGTTTACAGGAAGGGTGTTCTCGCCACCCTGACTTTAGGCAAATGAGGGGCAGGAAGCTTATTTTGGACACTGACGTGGGCTGCTCCCCTCATGGAAACCTCCAGCCACAGGTTATGATGAGTGTCTATATGGAAGAAGATTTGGGCCATGTGGGAGTGTTTTGGTTTTAATTGTGGACATTTGAATGGTGGTTGGAAGAGATGACTGGGTCCACCTGGGCTTGCACTCTGGTGTGATTCCCCTTAGAGACTGAGTTCTGGTACTGATCTCAGAGAAGTATTGCCATGAATTGTGTTGGGATTTTAGATGGCCATGCATGAGAGTTGTCCTTGGAAAGTGACATCTAGGCCCAAGTTGACTTTCCAAAGATCACAGGAAATCTCATCCAGGATATCACATGATTTTATTCTTAAAGACTTGGCAGCCATTTTTGAGAGTCAAAACACACATGGACCTCACATTGTAGACCTAAATGGGCCTGGCTTAATCTGACATTTTGGCCACTCTTTGGGAAGCCTTGCCTGTGAGAATTCTCCAGAGTTTTCATTGAAATGAGCTTAGTCACCATTTAATGGTTCCTGAATAAATTGAAACCCACAGTGCCTCCAACTTCTTTCTTGAAAATTGGCTAGATAAATACCATAAAAATTTTTGAAATTCCCATGACTGGGTGGCAGGAGAACATTTGGATGTCCTGTTGCTGATCATGAGTATGTAAGACAGTGCCCTGATTGACTTGGTTTTATGAAAATGGTGTAGAACAGAGATGCCAGTAAGTTGGATCCTGCTGAGTAGTTGTCCTAGAGCAGTGGTTGGCAGGTGGGTGATAAAACATCTGTGGTGGGCCATGTGGATCTGCCATTGGCTTGCAAATTGATTGTGACTGACATTTTGCAGCCAGTAGACTCTTATATGTAAAAGCATATTGTTATATGGAGAGGTTTCAGGGCAATGTTCAAAATCAGGTTGCTATGGTCAATGGGGCAAGCAATGTGGGATAGAAGCCTGGTTGGTGCATTCTCCTGTAGAACCCGACCCACCACAATTGACAGAACTCACTTCAGCACTGTGTCCCTGTTGAACTCTTTGTAATTCATGAAGCAAATTCCAAACTCCCAGTGCAGCAGCAAGAAACACCATGAATAGTGGAGGATGACCAAATGGATTTACAGTGCACACGGGGAGACACTTAGACCCCAGTGGCCACAAGTTACATACAAATAGAAAATTCAGCACTGCTGCCTCATGTTCATTGGAAAATAAGAAACAATGTCATCCATGTCACATAGATGAAGACCCAGCTTTGATGGTGTCACTCCAAATGAAGCTAATGCTCCTGAAAACAGCATATATTTCATTGCCAAACCTTAGAGGCAGTTTCTCCAGATGTCAGGCTGGCAGAACTTCATGTTTGTGGAGTGTTTACCCTGTCCCTTACTTTTGGAACCTCTTCTATCACCTCCAAATTTGTGAACTCCTGAGCATTTTCCATTCCACATATGTATTCACAGATTTTCTAACTCCTCTCCTCTAATTGTGTCTTATGTGGGGCGAAGGTAATGTCAAGGCATTGTTCTGAATGAGAGTGGGAAGTTTTTTGTGTAGCACATATTTGCATACACATTGGATACATTTTCAAATTTTCCATTCGAAATACTGAATCCCTGACACTAACACATACCCTAATAGACTTTGACTTTTAATGCTAATATTATGGAGAAAAATAACCCAAACAGAATAGAAATACAAGAGGTTCACAGGAGGCATGGTGTATAGTTGGACTTGCCTTTCGTATGATAAATGGTAGGTGTTATAAATCTAGCAAATTTTAATTTAAATAGTTCTCCATGTGTTTTAAAAGTTAACAAATATGTGAATAACTGTCTCCCTTTCTCTGTAGCCTATTCATCACATGTATTTTTATATGCACATATCGAATTCTACCTGGTATCACTCGTACATTTTGTGAGGTGGCTGGCTTGGCAGATACAAATTGTGAGAAGAGATCACTCCTACTTAATGCTGTTGGAACTGAAAATTCAACATACGGGTGAGCTTCTTAGTTGAACGACATAAATCCATGTTCATTAAAATGAATATTTTTGGATCTGTGGATCATATATATTTCATGGTGAATTTCAATTGGCATACATAATGCTACTTTTTAATGTCTCTATGTGTATGTATATATATATATATATATATATATATATATATATATATATATATATATATACATATATATGTATTTTTTTTCACTCTGCAGATTTTTCAAAATATGAAGTTTATTTTTCTTATTATACACTCCCTAAATTCATTCATATTCATGTATGTGGATTTATAATCAACTTTTCAAAAGATTATTCTCAGAAATATTCATCCACTTGAAATACTTATTTGTTTCCTAGTTCTGAAAACTAACTTCAGGGGATCATATGATGGCTGCGATGGGAGTGCATCACCCCCATGTACTGCGTCACTGTGAGGGAGAATGACGAGTTAGAATGGCTAAAACCTATCTTGTTAGGAATTTCCAGCAAAATTGTGGTTCTCCAAAACCAAGTGTACAAATTTCCATCTCAGGAGGATCAGCTACGGGGGCTCAAACGCGAGTGATTTGTCCTCACAGAAGGTCATGCAACTTATTCAGGAAATTGCTCCGTGGCTAGAGTCTGTGGCGCGTGCTGGGAAACGACGAGATAGCAAGGCAAATATACAGCGGTGCAGGTACTGTGGGCTCCTGCCAGGTATGCAATCACTGTGCTCAGTGCTGAATTCTGGGTTTGAGACGGGAAAGCATGCAGTCCAACTCATTTCTCCCCACCCGTCAGACCACAGAGGAACCCAGCGGCCACCATCATGGAGAGGTGACTTCATCTTCCCTGTTTTCGACTGATCGCAGCTTATTCAGCTATAGAACAGGTAATTTCAGGATGCCATTCACCTTTGTGTTGCAGACAAATTACTCAGGCTCAGTGCTAAAGAACCCGCAGAAACTGCGTCTTGGAGCCTGCTTCTATTAGAACATACAGCGAGCCCAGAGCGGCCGAATTCCGCCTCCAGGAACTGATCTGGCCCAGGGCTAAAGAACCGGCGGAAACTGCTTCTTGGTCCGGGTCTTGCTGAATATCAGTAAATATCAACCGAGCCTTCATAGGCAGTGGCAACAGGATTGAGACGGGGCTTGTGAATGCCGGTCAGGACTCACCGATTGCTTTAGTCACCCAACAAAGGGAACGAAATGCTGCCTTTTGCATGGGATACCAACATGGCAGAGATCTGATGTCATCAGAAAGCAGCAGAGGAGATAACCTCATTGATACCAGCGGTGACAGAAACAGTTGGTCTCCTGGTAAAGAAAGTGAGTCACAAACACCCGGGTCTCTCTCACTTTGTCATCAAGCCAGAGGGGCAGAGCAGAGCCGCCGCCCACGCCCGGAACAGGCCCAGCAACACACCTGCATGGTAGTCACGTCACCCCAATTGGAATAGAGGCAGAGCAGAGCCGCCGCCCTTGCCCAGAACAGGCCCAGCGACCCGCAGGCGTGGTAGTCACATCAACCGAATTGGAGTAGTTGCAGAGCAGAGCCTTCTCCCGCACCTAGTACAATCCCAGTGGCCCACCGGCATGGTAGTCAGGTCACCCCAATATTAGTAGGGGAAGAGCAGAGCCTTCGCCCGCACCCAGAACAGGCCCAGCAACCTGCCAGCATGGTAGTCACGACCCCCCAATTGATGTAGGGGCAGAGCAGAGCCATCACCCGCGGCCGCAAGGTAGGCACACCTGCACCTGACTGGCAGAAGAGGCCCATCGCCCTGCCGGCACGGCAGACACTTCACCCCATTTGGAATAGGAGCAGAGCAGAACCATTGCCCGTGCCCGCAAGGCAGGCAGACCTGCGACAAACTGGCGGAACAGGCCCAGCAACACATCTGCATGGTAGTCACGTCACCCCAATTGGAATAGGGGCAGAGCAGAGCCGCCGCCAGCACCTACAAGGTAGGCAGACCTGCGACCGATCGGCAGAACACCCCAGGGGTCCACGGGTAATAGCTGCAGCAGATGGAATGTCAGATAAAGAACTCAGGATATACATGCTTCAGATGATCTGGAGTCTCAAGGAAGACATTAGACAGCAAAATCAGACAATGAAAGATCACTTCGACAATGAATTACATAAACAAATCCAAGAAGCAAAAGATCAGCTATACAGAGAGATAGAGGTTGTAAAAAATAACAAACAGAAATCCTAGAAATGCAGAAAGCAATAAACCAACTAAAAAACTCAATTGAGAAGACTACCAGCAGAGTAGAACACTTAGAAGATAGAACATCAGACAATGAAGACAAAGTATTCCAACTTGAAAAGAACATAGACAGCTCAGCAAGACTGTTAAGAAACCATGAACAGAATATCCAAGAAATACGGGATAACATAAAGAGACCAAACATAAGAGTCATTGGAATACAGGAAGGTATAGAGGTTAAAACCAAAGCAATGAGGAATGTATTCAATGAAATAATACGAGAAAACTTCCCAGACTTGAGAATCAGACTGACTCCCAAGTTCTAGAAGCCTACAGGACGCCAAATGTGCAAAATCATAAGAGATCCACACCTAGACACATTATAATGAAGATGCCCAACGTACACAATAAGGAGAGAATTTTAAATGCTACAAGAGAAAAAAAGCAGATTACATTTAGGGGTAAAACAATCAGGATAAGAGCTGATCTTTCAACACAGACTCTGAAAGCTAGAAAATCCTTGAATAACATTTTTCAAACACTGAAAGAAAATGGATTCCAACCAAGAATTGTGTATCCAGTGAAATCAAGCTTCAGGATGGAAGATAAAATTATAACCTTCCATGATAAAAAAAAGTTAAAATAATTTGTAGCTAGAAAACCATCTTTTCAAAACATCCTTGGAAAATATTACAGGAAGAAGAAAGGGAAATAACAATAAAAACCAACAGTGGGATGTAGTACAGTAAAAGTGGGAAATAATCAAAGAAGAAAACAATCCATGTTTAATAACATAAATAAACAAATAGGGCTAGAAGAACAACCATTATCTCAATAATAACTGTAAATGTTAATGCCTTAAACTCACCAATTAAGAGACAGAGGCTAGTAGAATGGATCACAAAACAAGACCCAATAATATGCTGCCTACAGGAGACGCATTTGATAGGAAAAGACATACATAGACTGAAGGGGAAAGGTTGGGAAAAATCATATCACTTATATGGATTTCCGAAACAAGTAGGAGTGTCCATACTCATATCAAATAAAATAGATTTCAAGCCAAAGTTAATCAAAAGGCATAAAGAGGGACACTATATACTGCTCAAGAGAACCATACAGCAACAAGACATAACCATTATAAATATATATATGCCCCCAAACAATGGTGCAGCTATGTCCATCAAACAAACTTTTCTCAAGATCAAGAGTCTAATAGACCACCATACAATAATCATGGGAGACTTCAACACACCTCTCTCACCACTGGACAGGTCTTCCAAACAAAAGTTGAAATAGAAAACTATAGAACTCAATAACACAATTAATAACCTAGACTTAATTGACATATATAGAATATACTCCACAACATCAAGCAGTTACATTTTTCCTCAGCAGCACATGGATCCTTCTCAAAAATAGATCATATATTATGTCACAGGGCAATTCTTAGACAATATAAAGCAGTAGAGATAATCTCATGCATCTTATCTGATCATAATGGAATATAAACTAAAAATCAATGATAAAAGAAGGAAGGAAAAATCATGCATCACTTGTAGAATGAACAACAGGTTACTGAATGAACAATGGGTTATAGAAGACATAAAGGAGGAAATTAAAAAATTCTTAGAGATAAATGAAAACACAAGCACAACATATCAGAATCTATGGGACACATTGAAATCTGTTCTAAGAGGAAAATTCATTGCTTGGATTTCATTCCTTAAAAAAAGAAAAAAACAACAGCAAATAAATGATCTCATACTTCATCTCAGAATTCTAGAAAAAGAAGAGGAAAACAACAGCAAAATAAGTAGAAGGTAAGATTTAATTAAAATCAAAGCTGAAATTAATGAAATTGAAACAAAAGAAACAATTGAAAAAATTGAGGAAACTAAAAGTTGGTTCTTTGAAAAAATAAATAAAATCGACAGACCCTTAGCCATGCTAATGAAAGAAGAAGAGAGAAAACTCAAATTACTAGCATACGGGATGAAAAAGTCAATATCACATGTTAAGGTCTATAAACAAGTCAGCATGGCACCTGGTATTTTGCCAGAGAAATGTTAGGGTCTGTAAACAAGTCTGGATGGCGCCTGGCCAAATGCCATAGGGAGTGGTTTTTGAAGTAACAAAAGCAAGCCATTAAGTGTGGAGATTCCTTATTGGTTGACTGCTGTATCTATTTTATGCTAATTAGATAAGCTTTATAAAATGTATAAATATCGCTTGGATTCTACAATAAACGGCTTCCACTCCTGCTGTATCAATCTACATAAGTTATTTGTCACCCCCTGGCAATCAGTGTGGGTATACAGCAGAGTTTTACAAACCCTTAAATATGAACTAATACCAATACTTATCAAGCTATTTCAGGAAATTGAAAAAGAGGGAGATCTTCCAAATTCATTCTACCAGGCCAATATCACCCTAATTTCTACACCAGACATAAACACTTCAAACAAAGAAAATTACAGACCAATATCCCTAAAGAACCTAAATGCAAAAATCCCTAATTAAATTCTGGCGAATCAGATAAAAAAACATATTAAAAAAATTGTGCACCATCATCAAGTAGGATTCATCCGTGGAATGCAAGGCTTGTTCAATATACGAAAATCAATAAATGTTATTCACCACATCAATAGACTTAAAAATAAGAACCATATGATCACCTCGATAGATGCACAAAAAGCATTCGACAAAGTACAGCATCCCTTTATCTTCAAAACTCTAGAAAAACTAGGAATAACAGGAACATACCTCAATATTGTAAAAGCAATCTATGCTAAGCCTCAAGCTAGCATCATTCTGAATCTAGAAAAATTGAAGGCATTCCCTCTAAAATCTGGAACAAGAATGGGATGCCCTCTCTCACCACTTCTGTTCAATACAGTTCTCGAAACACTGGCCAGAGCAATTAGACAGACGGAAGAAATTAAAGGCATAAAAATAGGAAAAGAAGAACTTAAATTATTACTATTGCAGAAGACATGATTCTATACCTAGCAGACCCAAAAGGGTCTACAAAGAAACTAATAGAGCTAATAAATGAATTCAGCAATGTGGCAGGATATAAAATCAACACACATAAATCAAAGGCATTCCTCTATATCAGCGACAAATCCTCTGAAATGGAAATGAGAACAACCACTCCATTCACAATATCCTAAAAAAAAAAAAAAAGATGGGAATCAACCTAACAAAAGAGGTGAAAGTCTTATATAATGAAAACTACAGAACCCTAAAGAGAGAAATATAAGAAAATCTTAGAAGATGTAAAAATATATCCTGTTCATGGATAGACAGAACTAACATCATCAAAATGGCGATATTACCAAAATTTCTCTATAGGTTTAATGCAATGCCAATCAAAATCCCAAAGGCATTTCTTGTAGAAATAAAGAAAGCAATCATGAAATACATATGGAAAAATAAAAGTCCCAGAATAGCAAAAACAATGCTAGGCAGGAAGTGTGAATCAGGCGGTAGAGCGATACCAGACTTCAAACTATACTACAGAGCAATAGTAACAACAATAGCATGGTACTGGTACCAATATAGGCCGGTGGACAAATGGTACAGAATAGAGGACACAGAAACCAATCCACAAAACTACAACTATCTTATATTTGATAAAGGGGCTAAAAGCATGCAATGGAGGAAGGATAGCATCTTCAACAAATGGTGTTTGGAAAACTGGAAATCCATATGTAACAAATTGAAACTGAATCCCTTTCTCTTGCCATGCACAAAAGTTAACTCAAAATGGATCAATGAGCTTGATATCAAATCAGAGACACAGTGTCTGATAGAAGAAAAATTTGCTTACGATGTGCATACTGTGGGGTCGGGCTCCAAATTCGTCAATAGGACACCCATAGCACAAGAGTTAATAACTAGAATCAACAAATGGGACATAAACTAAAAAGTTTTTTCGCAGCAAAAGAAGCAATAAGAGAGGTAAATAGGGAGCCTACATCCTGGGAAGAAATCTTTACTCCTCACACTTCAGATAGAGCCCTAATATCCAGAGTATACAAAAAACTCAAAAAATTAGACAATAAGATAACAAATAACCCAATCAACAAATGGGCTGAGGACCTCAACAGACACTTATCAGATGAGGACTTACAATCAATCAACAAGTACATGAAAAAATGCTCACCATCTCCAGCAGTCAGAGAAATGCAAATCAAAACCACCCTAAGATACCATCTCACTCCAGTAAGATTGGCAGACATTATGAAGTCAAACAACAACAAGTTCTGGCAAGGATGTGGGGAAAGAGGTACACTTGTACATTGCTGGTGGGACTGCAAATTGGTGCAGCCAATTTGGAAAGCAGTATGGAGATTTCTTGGAAAGCTGGGAATGGAACCACCATTTGACCCAGCTATTCCCCTACTCAGTCTATTCACTAAAGACCTAAAAAGAGCATGCTACAGGGACACTGCTACATCGATGTTCATAGCAGAACAATTCACAACAGGAAGACTGTGAAACCAACTTAGATGCCCTTCAATGAAAGAATGGAGAAAATACTGTGGCATTTATACACAATGGAGTATTACTCTGCATTGAAAAATGAAAAAAATCATAGAATTTGGAGGGAAATGGATGGCATTAGAGCAGATTATGCTAAGTGAAGCTACCCAATCCTTAAAAAACAAATGCCAAATGTCATCTTTGATATACGGAGAGTAACTAAGAACAGAGGAGAGACAAAGAGCATGACAAGATGATTAACATTAAACCGGGATGAGAGGTGGAAAGGAAAGGGAGAGAGAAGGAAAATTGCATGGAATTGGAAGGAGACCCTCAGGGTTATATAAAATTACATACAAGAGAAAGTGAGGGGAAAGGGAAAAATAATACAAGGGGGACAAATTTATTACAGTAGAGGGGGTAGAGAGAGAAGAGGGGAGGGGCGGGGAGGGGAGGGGGGATAGTAGAGGATAGGAAAGGCAGCAGAATTCAATAGACACTAGTATGGCAATATGTGAATCAATAGATGTGTAAATGATGTGATTCTGTAATCTGTACATGGGGTAAAAATGGGAGTTCATAATGCACTTGAATCAAAGTGTGAAATATGATATAACAACAACTATGTAATGTTTTGAACAATTATAAATAAAAATGAAAAAAAAATAAAACTAACTATGGTGAATAATGCATGAAATCCTAATATTTCTACAGTAACTGAACCAGTTTAACATCAATGCAAGTAGATTCCTATGGGACATGATGTGTACTTTGACCTTCATTTTTATTCAACACTGGTACATTACTATTTCATCAGTTTATGCACATCACAGGATATATATTTCATCCACAATTTAGCAAAGTTATAGGCATTTGTTTCACTTTCAATCAATTCCTGCTTTGAACACATGGATTCCTCCATATTTCTTGACTGGTCTTTTCATGAGACTTCCTTCCAAACACATTATTTTCGATTTCCATAAACACTTTTGAAACAAAACTCACACACACTTCATGATAAACAATAACCCTAAGATTACCATTATATGTGTAACTGGTTGGAGTGAATGATTGTATGTCAATATATGATTTCCTATATATTTTAAGATATCAATTCAATCCATTATTTAAAGTGAAAAAAGTTATATTATTTATTCACACTAAGGTCTATTCATGCATTATCTCTATATCCGTAGACACAGGGTACACCACTTGGTACCCACAATACTAATTTATGTGTCCTCAAATAATGCTCCCAGAAATGGTGGAAGAAATGCACATATCATATGATCTACATATATATTTGATCACAATAATTTTCTGGGCACAAAATGCAAAGGTCACACTTATGATTGTACCAAATCCTAAATGGAAAGTGAACATGGCTTACTAAAAACATCCATATCCAGGTTGCCTAATGCTTTCAAATGTCATTCCTATTGGTGACTACATATTTGTTTCTTCCTAAGATTATGTACTCAATCTCAACCCTGTTGAAAATGTCTAATCCTATCACTCACTATATAATTGCCTCATTTCATAATGTCTCTATTGATATTTTCCTTCCTACATATACTCCCCAGTTAATCATTGTGACTGACTCTTCACATGTGCTGACATTTACATTCACTCTATAACCGAAACCCTATTGCTACAGAAATTTTTGTCCAAATTTTATACTCACTCTTTTTTATAAACCTACCGACTATCTTCCTAATCCCACCGACTATCTCAATTTGAGTGGATGTTCTCTTCTAAAATCAAACATCCAAAGTATTAGGTCCTATGCCATTGATTATCAATTTATCTGAGACATCTGTGTAGAACGTAATTAAAAGCTAAGTATCCCAATCAAGGGCCTAATGCCCTTCTGGGCTTCAAATCTTACCAACATTTCTGTTTTCATACTTATATTTCACCTCTATAATCTTATAAATATTGCAGGTTCCCAATACTATTAATCATCCTGCAGGATGATTCGTAATCCAAATCGAACATGTTAATAACCCTAACCATACACTCTTCCCTCAATCTAACTTTACAGAAGAGCAGCGAGAGAGTTCATCTTACAATACAGGAATGTAGGGGATCTGCCTCCTGCTGAGAACCTCAAAGGTCCATGCAGATTTGATCCCTGGAGAAGATTAGGCAGCTATGAAGGACCTGAGAGAGCAAAAGTCATCTTCCATCGCAAACAACCTTTCCAGAATGAAGGGTTTTGTCTGAATAAGCCTCTCTTCTTAATGTAGAGAAGATGGACCATACCAGGCATGTGTGGAGAGCTGTTCCTGGGTGCCTATGGTTGATATACCATTCTAACATATGAAAGTGTCACAGGAAGTAAGGGCTGCCTCCATCTCATAGGACTATTGGAAGCTACTGTTAGGACAAAGTGGTTGCCAAGGCAGTGACCTCATTAAATTCCTGAAGGAAGTAATCTCACCTCACTTCCTTGGTGATGAAACTCTCTGAACTTGGGATCCGGGAAGCCAGGCACGCAGAGCCAGTCCCATTCCCAGTCCCAGTGGTCTCACTTGTTTGGATTTAACAAGGACAGAGTCAGTCTTTCTTGGTACCTACAGATGTGAGGATGGACAAATGTCAGGAAAGCTCTGAAGAGAGGCCTTTCCTGAGAAAGCAGGTAGTGGCTCACAGCTGGCTAGTGACAACTTCACAGATTGGGCCAATGAGACCATATCTGACACAGGACAGGCGATTTCATCAGAACATAGTATGGCCCACCTGTCAGAGGAAACTCCTGATAGTCACAGACCTACTTGGGGGAAGGAGCTGCCTTTGTGTGTGTGGGTGTGGGTTTGAGGTTTTGTCTCATGTTCTGAGAATAGGTAGGAAAGGCGGTTTGTTTGTTTTGGAGTGAACTGTTTCTGGTAAGTCGTTTGACAAGGCCAGTGTCTCTTTGTCTGTGTATCCCACTGTGTCCGTGGTTTTAGACATTAGAAAAGAGAATGAATCATTGTATGTGTCCTGACTAGTAGAAAGCTTCCCAAGATTCATCTTGCCCAATTTATGAATGGACTGTGGCTTGACTTATGGGTGGGCAACTCCTACAATCTTGCTAAGGTCCTGTTTTCTTCCTGAATTCTGGCCAATTTCCAGAATAGGCTCAGGGATTTGTGTCCAAAATATGTACCACCTCCAAGCTCTGAGACTTGGCCATGTACTGGATTGCTGAAAGGAATGGGAGCATCTAAGAAAACTCAGATGTGAGTGTGACCAGAAAATTCTAATGGAGAAACCCTGCTTTGGGCCTTTTGCTTACCAATTTTTCTGTTGCCCTGAATGTCAGAACGTCTTTGCCTCAGGCCACACCTTTGTAGAGTCAAAAGAAATAGTTTTCAAATAGAAATGAATGGGCATCACCTGTGGCTCTTTGCTTAATTGCTTTGGAAAGGGATGTGTGTGAATCAGCTTTTTGGCCCTGTGTGAGGCTGTGGCTTAGATTCTTAGCACCTGATGGATCTAAAGAAAGATCCCATGTGTGCATCCAAAACCAAAATGGACAAAAGAGCATTCATTTTGGATGAAGTCTCTCGCATTCCTCTGTAAGGTTCCTGACCTTCATCAAGTGAGAATAGTGATCATTTGGTTTAAATGTGTTCCTCAAAACCCTGCAGAGGATAGCCCATAAGTGCTTGATTTTTCTCATGACTCCAAATCACATAAAGACTCTAAACCCCACAGTCAGTAGGCCTCAAATTGGAGAAGCAGTGCCATCTTAATGGCCTGCCAATTTGATCACTCCTGGTTCACTGGAAGGATGTCCAGGCCACCCTGATTTTAGGCAAATGAGGGGCAAGGGTGGTTATTTTGGACGCTGTCTTGGGCAGCACCCCTCATGGAAACCTCCAGCCAGAGGTTATGATGAGTGGGTATATAGAAAAGATGAGTGACATGTGGGAGTGTTTTGGATTTAATTGTGGATATTTGTGTGGCAGTTGGAAGACATAACTGGGTCTACCTGGGCTTGAACTTTGGTGTGATTCCCCTTAGAGACTGAGTTCAGAAACTGACCTCAAAAAAGTATTGCCATGTATTGTGTTGAGATTAAAGAGGCCATGTATGAGAGTCACCCTTGGAAACTGAGATCTACCCCCAGAGTGGCTTTGCACAGAGCACAGGGAATCTCAGCCAAGGTATCATATGATTTCATTCGAAAGACTTGGCAGCCATATTTGAGAGTCAAAACACACATGGAACTCACATTGTAGACCTCAATGGGCCTGGCATAATGTGACCTTTTGTCCACTCTTTGAGAAGCCTTGCCTGTGAGGGTTCTTCAGAGCTTTCATTGAAATAATCTTCCTCACCATTTAATGGTTCCTGAAAAAATTGAAACCCACAGTGCTTCCAACTTCATCCTTGTAAAATGTCTAGATAAATACCATGAAATTTTTGAAATTCCCATGACTAGGTTGCACTAGAGAACCTTTGGATGTCCTGCTGCTGATCATGGATGTACCTGACAGTGCCTTGCTTGACTGGGTTTTATGAAAATGGTGTACAACAGAGGTCCCAGTAAGTTTCAGCCTCCTAAGAAGTGGGCCTAGAGTTGTGGTGGGCAGGAGTGTGATAAAACTTCTGTGTTGGAGCAATTTGGATCTTCCATTGGCTTAAAAATGGCTTGTGGCTTACATGGTGCAGCCAGCAGACCCTTATAAGTAAAGGCATCTTGTTATATGGAGAGGATTCAGGGCAATGTTCAGAATCAGGTTTCTATGGACAAGGATGCAATGGGGCAAGCTTTGAGGGATAGAAGATTGGTTGGTGCATTTTCCTGCAGACCCTGACCCACCACACGTGACAGAACTCCCTCCAGCACTGTGTCCCAGTTGAACTCCTTCTATTTTATGAAGCAAATACCAAACTACCAGTGCAGCAGCAAAAACCCCACAAAAAGTGTAGGAGGGCCAAATGGCTTCACAGTTCAACGGGGAGACACTTAGACCCCAGAGGCCACAGTTTACCTAAAAAGAAAAATATCAGCACTGCTGCCTCATGTTCATTGAAACATCAGAAACAACGTCCTCCAGGTCTCATAGATGCAGACCCAGCTTTGATGGTCTCACTACAAAGGAAGCCAAATCTCCTGACAACAACATATATTTAAGTGCCCTATCTCAAGGCAGTTTCTCAAAAAGTTTTTAGGCCAGCAGAGCTCCATGTTTGTGGAGTGTATACCCTGTCCCTTGCTTTTGGAAACTCCTCTACCACCTCCAAGGTTGTAAACTCCTGAGCATTTTCCATTCCAGATATGTGTTCACTGATTTTCTAACTCTTCTCCTCTAATTGTGTCTTACTTGGGGTGAAGGTAATGTCAAGGCATTGTTCTGGATGAGAGTGGGAGGATATTTGTGCAGCATATATATGCATACAAATTGGATTCATTTTCCAATTTTCATTTTGAAATATTGAATCCCTGACACTAACCCATACCTACTAGACTCAAACAACTCATCCTAATATGATAGAGAAAAATAACCCAAACCTATAGAAATACAAGCAGTTCATTGGAGGCATGTTGTATAGTTGGACTTGCCTTTTGCATTATATAAGGTAAAAGGTATAAATTTAGTCAATTTTTAATCGAAGAAGTTCTCCATAGGTTTTAAACTTGAAAAATACGAGAATTCTTGTTTCCCTTTCTCTTTAGCCTATTCACACTTGTATATTAATATGCATATATAGAATCCTACCAGGCATCACACGTAGATTTTGAGGTGGCTGACTTGGCATATACAAACTGTGAGAAGAGTTCACACCTCCTAAACGCTGTTGGAACTGAAAATTCAACCTATAGGGGAGCTTCCTAGTAGAAGAACATTATACATAAATTCATGTTCAGTATAATAAATATTTTTGCATCTGTGGGTGATATATATTTACTGATGAATTTCTATTGCCATTTATATTGCTTCTTTTAAATGTCTGTCAGTGTTTTGTGTGTTTGTGTGTGTGTGTGTGTGTGTGTGTAATATATCTGTACACTCTGCAGATTTTTCAAAATATGAAATATATGTGTCTAATGTAAACTCTCTAAATTCATTCATGTTCATGTATGTGGATTTATAATCAACTTTTCACAAGATTATAATCAGAAATATTCATCCACCTGAAATACATATTTATTTCCTAGTACTGAAAACTAACTTCAGTGAATGGTGCATACAAATCCTAATTATTCTACAGTAACTGACCCAGTCTAACATCAATGCAAGTAGATTCCTATGGGACATGATATGTAATTTGACGTTCATATGTACTCAACACTGGTACATTATTATTTCTTCAGTTTTTGCACATTTTAAGTTATACACTTCATCCACAAGTTCACAAATTTACAGGCATTTGTTTCAACTTTAATCACTTCTTGCTTCAGAACACATGTATTGTCAGGGTTTCTTGACTGGTCTTTTCATGAGACTTCTTTCCAAACACATTATTTTTGATTTCCATAATCACTTTTGAAGCAAAACTCACACACTCTTCATGATAAACCAAACAATAATATTTCCATTAGATATATAACTGGTTGGAATGAATGATTGTATATCAATATACGATTTCCTGTAATTTTTCAGATATCAATTCAATTCATTATTTAAAGTTCAAAAAAGTTATATTATTTATTCACAGTATGGTCTATTCATCCTTTATCTCTATCTTAATAGACACAGGGTACACCTCTTTGTACCCCCAATTCTAATTTTAAATCTTCAATATATTGCTCCCAGAAATGGTGAAGGAAATACTCATGTCACCTCATTATCACAGTAATATTCTGGACAAAAAATGGAAAGCTCACACTTATGATTGTACCCAAGCCTAAATGGAAAGTGAACATGGATTACTAAAAACATCCATGTCCAGGTTGTTTAATGCTGTCAATTGTCAATCCTATTGGTGACTACATATTTGTTTTTTCCTAATTTATATATTCAAACTCAACCCTGTTGAAAATGTCTAATTCTATCCCTCACTTTATACTTTGCCTGATTTCGTAATGTTTCCATTGATATCTGCTTTTCTACACATTTTCCAAAGTTCATCATAGTGACTGACTCTTCATATGTGCTGATATTTACATTCACTCTATAACCGAAAGTCTATTGCTAAAGAACTTTTGGTCCAAATCCTATACTCACTCTTCTTCCTAAACCTACTGACTATCTTCCTAATCCTACTGAATATCCCTTTTTGACTGGATGTTCTCTTCTAAATTCAATCATCCAATGTACAAGGTCCTATGCCATTGTATATCGAATTATCTGAGACAACTTTGCAGAACATAATTCAAAGCTAAGTATCCCAATCAAGGGCAAAACCCTTCTGAGCTTCAAATCATAACTAGGTTTCTCTTTTCATAATTATATTTCACCTCTATATTCTTGTAAATATTGCAGGTTCCCAATACCATTATTAATCGCAAAGAATCATTTGTAACCCAAATCAAACCTGTTTTTAACCCCAAGTATACACTGTTCCCTCAATCATTTTACAGAAGAGCAGGGACAGAGTGGTTCTTACAATTCAGGAAAGTTGGAGACTTCCTCCTGATGAGAACCTCAAATAACCATGCACAAATGATACCTGGAGAAGTTGTAGGCAGGTGTGAAGCTCCTGAGAGAGCAAAAGTCATCTTCCATGGCAAACAACCTGGTCAGGATGAAGGGATGTGTGTGCTTCTCTCTTCTTACTGTAGACAAGGTGGAACAATCCAGGCCTGAGTGGAGAGCTGTTCCCGGGTGCCAATGGTTGATATACATTCTACCTTGTGAAAGTGTCACAGGAAGTAGGGGAAACCTCCATCTTATGTAACCCTTGGAAGCAACTGTTAGGACAAAGTGGTTGCCAAGGCAGTGACCTCATTCAGTTCCAAAGAATGTGACATACCTCATTTTCTTGGTGATGGAACTCTCTGAACTTGGTATCCAAGAAGCCAGGCACCCAGAGGCAGTCCCAGTCCCAGGCCCAGTGGGCTCACTTGTTTGGATTTACCAAGGACAGAGTCAGTTTTCTTGGTACCTAATGATGTGAGGATGGCCAAATGCCAGAATAGCTCTGAAGATGGACCTTTCCTGAGAAAACAGGTAGTGGCTAACCACTTTTTCCTGACATCTTCGCAGAGTTGGTCAAGGAAACAAGATCTGAGAGAAGACAGGCCATTTCGGGGGAACATAGTATGGCCCACCAGTCAGAGGACACTCCGGATAGTCACAGACCTACTTGGGGGAAGGAGGTGCCTTTGTGGGAGTGGGTGTGGGTTTGTTGTTTTGTCTCATGTTCTGAAAATAGATCGAAAAGGCGGTTTGTTTGGTTTGGAGCAGACAGTTTCTAGTAAGTCATTTGACAAGGCGAGTGTTTCTGTTTATGTGTATCCCACTGTGTCCGTTGTTGTAGACATTAGAAAAGAGAATGTATTAATGGATGTGTCCTGTCTAGTATAAATCTTCCCTATAATTCATCCTGCCCAATATATGAGTGGACTGCAGCTTGTCTTATCGATGTGCAACACCTGCTATCTTTCTAAGTTGTTGTTTTCTTCCTGAATTCTGGCCACTCTCCAGAATGGGCTCAGGGATTTGTGTCCAAAATATGTACCACCTCCAAGCTCTGTGACATGGCCATGTAAAGGATAGTTGAAGAGAATGGCAAGCATCTCAGAAAACTCAGATATCAGTGTGACCAGGAAAGTCTCAGTGCAGAAACACTGCCTTGGGCTTTTTGCTTACTTATTGTTGTGTTGCACTGAATGTCAGGAAGGTCTCTGCATCAGGCAACCCCTTTGTGAAGCCTGAAGAAAACAGTTTTCAAATGGAAATGAATGGGCCTCACCTGTGGCTCTTTGCTTAATTGCTTTGGAAAGGGATGTGTCTTTATCAGCCTCTTGGACCTGTGTGTGGCTGTGACTTAGATTCTCAGCACCTGATGGATCTTAAGAATGATCCCATGTGAGCTTCCAAAACCAGAATGGCAAAAAATATCATTCATTTTGGATGAAGACTCTTGCCTTCCTCTGTTAGGTTCCTGCACTCCAACAAATGAGAATAGGGATTCTGTGAGTCAAATGAGTTCTTCAAAGCCCTTCAGAGGTGCTTGTGTTTTTGCATGACTCTAAATCACCTAAAGAATCGATACCTAAAATCAGTAGCCCTCAAATTGGAGAAACATAGAAGTATTAATGGCAGGCTTATTTTTTCACTCCTGGTTCACAGCAACGGTGTCCAGGCTACCCTGACTTTAGGCAAATGAGGGGCAAACGAGCTGATTTTGGACACTGTCTTGGGCTGCACCCCTCATGGAAACCTCCAGCCAGAGGTTAAGATGATTGACTATATGGAATAAGGTGAGGGCCATGTGGGAGTGTTTTGGTTTAAATGTTGGTCATTTGTGTGGCATTGGAAAAAATGACTGGTTCCACGTGGGCTTGAACTCTGGTGTGATTCCCCTTAGACACTGGGTTTTGGAACTGAACTCAGAGAAGCATTGCTATGAATTTTGTTGGGATTTTAAGAGGCCATGCATGAAAGTCGCTCTTGGAAACTGAGACCTAGGCCCCGGGTAGATTTCCACAGAGGCCTGGGAATCTCAGCAAGGATATCACATGATTTTATTCTTAAAGAAATGGCATCCATAGTTGAGAGTCAAAACACACATGCACCTCACATTGTAGACCTCAATGGGCCTGGCCTAATGTGACCTTTTGTCCATTCTTTGGGAAGCCTTGCCTGTGAGATTTCTCCAGATTTCATTGAAATGAGCTTCCTCACCATTTAATGTTTGCTGAATGAATTGAAACCCACAGTGCCTCCAACTTCATGCTTGAAAAATGGCTAGATAAATACCATGAAATTTTTGAAATTCTTATGACCAGGTGGCATTGGAGAAACATTGGATGTCCTATTGCTGATCATGAGTATACCAGACAGTGCCTTGATTTACTGAGCTTCATGAAAATGGTGTAGAACAGAGATGCCAGTAAGTTGGAGCCTGCTGAGTAGTGGGTCTAGAGCAGTGGTGGGGAGGTGTTTGATAAAACATCCGTAGTAGGGCCATGTGGATCTACCATTGGATTCCAAATGGCTTGTAACTGACATGGTGCAGCCAGCAGACCCTTATATGTAAAGGCATCCTGTTATATGGAGAGTTTTCAGAGGAAAATTAAGAATCAGGTTGATATGGACAAGGGGACAATGGGGCAAGCTGTGAGAGATAGAAGCCTAGTTGGTGCATTCTCTTGCAGACCCTGACCCACCACACATGACAGAACTCCCTCCAGCACTGTGTCCCAGTTTAGCTGGTAGTATTTTGTGAAACAAATACCAAACTCACAGTGCAGCAGCAAAAACACCACAAAAAAGAGGAGAAGGAACTAATGGCTTCACAGTCCACACAGGGAGACACTTAGTCCCCAGTGGCCTCAGTTTACCTACAAAAAGAGGATTCAGCACTGCTTCATCTTGTTCATTGGAAAATAAGAAACCATGTCTTCCAGGTCACATAGATGCAGACCCAGCTTTGATGGTCTCACTACAAAGGAAGCCAAATCTCCTGAAAACAACATATATTTCAAGTGCGGAAGCTCAGAGGCAGTTTCTCAAAAAGTCTTTAGGCCAGCAGAGCTCCATGTTTGTGGAGTGTTGACCCTGTCCCCTAGTTTTGGAAACTCCTCTACCACCTCCAAGGTTGTGAACTCCTGAGCATTTTCCATTCCAGATATGTATTCACTGATTTTGTAACTCTTCTCCTCTAATTGTGTCTTACTTGGGGTGAAGGTAATGTCAAGGCATTGTTCTGGATGAGAGCGGGAGGATATTTGTGCAGCATATATTTACATACACATTGGATTCATTTTCCAATTTTCCATTCGAAGTACTGAATCCCTGACACTAACCCTTACCTAGTAGACTCAGACTATTCATCCTAATATAATGGGGAAAATTAACCAAACACAATAGAAATACAAGCACTTCAGAGGAGACATGTTGTATAGTTGGACTTGACATTTGCATTATATAAGGTAGGAGTTATAAATCTTGTCAAATTTTAATTGAAATATTCTCCATCTGTTTTTAAACTTAACAAATATGTGAATTCTTGTTTCCTTTTTCTGTAGCCTATTCACACATGTATATTTATATGCATATATAGAATCCTACCAGGTATCACAAGTACATTTTTCTGAGGTGGTGGTCTTGGCAGATACAAATTGTAAGAAGAGTTCACTCGTCCTAAATGCTGTTGAAAATGAAAATTCAACCTATAGGAGAGCGTCCTAGTAGAACAACATTATGCATAAACTCATGTTCAGGAAAATAAATATTTTTGCATCTGTGGATGATATATATTTACTGATGAATTTCGATTGGCATTTATATTGGTACTTTTCAATGTCTGTGAGTGTGTGTGTGTGTGTGTGTGTGTGTGTGTGTGTGTGTGTGTATAGATATAGATATAGATATACTCTCCAAATTTTTCAAAATATGAAAAAATTTGTCTTATATATACTCTCTAAATTCATTCATGTTCATGTATGTGGATTTATAATCAACTTTTCACAAGATTATAATCAGAAATATTCATCCACCTGAAATACATATTTGTTTCCTAGTACTGACTACTAACTTCAGTGAAGGGTGCATACAAATCCTAATTATTCTACAGTATCTGACCCAGTCTAACATCAATGCAAGTAGACTCCTATGGGACATGATATGTAATTTGTCATTCATTTGTATTCGACACTGGTACATTATTGTTTCTTCAGTTTTTGCACATCATAGGATATACATTTCATCCACAAGTTCACAAATTAATATGCATTTGTTTCAACTTTAATCACTTCTTGCTTCAGAAAACATGTATTGTCAGGGTTCCTTGACGGGTCTTTTCATCAGACTTCTTTCCAAACACATTATTTTGAATTTCCATAATCATTTTGAAGCAAAACTAACACACTCTTTAAGATAAACCAAAACACTAATATTTCCATTAGATATATAACTGGTTGGAATGAATGATTGTATATCAATATACGATTTCCTTTAATTTTTCAGATATCAGTTCAATTCATTATTTAAAGTTGAAAAAAATATATTATTTATTCACAGTATGGTCTATTCATGCTTTTTTTCTATGTTCATAGAAACAGGGTACACCTCTTTGTACCCCGATCTAACTTTACATCTTCAATATATTGCTCCAAGAAATGGTGAAAGAAATACTCATGTCACCTCATTATCACAGTAATATTCTGGACAAAAAATGGAAAGGTCACACTTATGATTGTACCATGCCTAAATGGAAAGTGAACATTGATTTCTAAAACATCCATGTCCAGGTTGCCTAATGCTGTCAATTGTCAATCCTACTGGTGACTACATATTTATATTTTCCTAATTTATATTTTCAAACTCAACCCTGTTGAAAATGTCTAATTCTATCATTCACTTTATACTTTGCCTGATTTCGTAATGTTTCAATTGATATCTGCTTTTCTAAATATTTTCCCCAGTTCAACATAGTGACTGACTCTTCATATGTGCTGACATTTACATTCACTCTATAAAAAAAAGTCTATTGCTAAAGAACTTTTGGTCCAAATCCTATACTCACTCTTCTTCCTAAACTTACCGACTATCTTACTAATCCTACTGAATATCCCTTTTTGACCTGATGTTCTCTTCTAAATTCAATCATCCAATGTACAACTTCCTATGCCATTGTAATTCGAATTATTTGAGACATCTTTGCAGAACATAATTCAAAGCTAAGTATCCCAATCAAGGGCAAAACACTTCTGGGCTTCAAATCACACCTAGATTTCAGTTTTCATACTTATATTTCACCTCTATATTCTTGTAAATATTGAAGGTTCCCAATACCTTTATTCATCGCACAGAATCATTCGTCACCCAAATCAAACCTGTTTTTAACCCCAAGTATACACTGTTCCCTCAATCATTTTACAGAAGAGCAGGGACAGAGTGGTTCTTACAATACAGGAAAGTTGGGGACCTTCCACCAGATGAGAACCTCAAATGTCCATGCACAAATGATACCTGGAGAAGTTGTAGGCAGGTATGAAGCACCTGAGAGAGCAAAAGTCATCTTCCATGGCAAACAACCTGGTCAGGATGAAGGGAGGTGTCTGAATCTGCCTCTCTCTTCTTATTGTAGAGAAGGTGGACCAAACCAGGCCTGAGTGGAGAGCTGTTCCCGGGTGCCAATGGTTGATATACATTCTACCTTGTGAAAGTGTCACAGGAAGTAGCGGCAACCTCCATCTTATGTAACCCTTGGAAGCAACTGTTAGGACAAAGTGGTTTCCAAGGCAGTGACCTCATTCAGTTCGAAAGAATGTGACATACCTCATTTCCTTGGTGATGGAACTCTCTGAACTTGGTATCCAAGAAGCCAGGCACCCAGAGGCAGTCCCAGTCCCAGGCCCAGTGGGCTCACTTGTTTGGATTTACCAAGGACAGAGTCAGATTTCTTGGTACATAATGATGTGAGGATGGACAAATGCCAGGAGAGCTCTGAAGATGGACCTTTCCTGAGAAAACAGGTAGTGGCTAACCACTTTTTCCTGACATCTTCACAGAGTTGGTCAAGGAAACAAGATCTGAGAGAAGACAGGCCATTTCGGGGGAACATAGTATGGCCCACCAGTCAGAGGACACTCCGGATAGTCACAGACCTACTTGGGGGAAGGAGGTGCCTTTTTGGGAGTGGGTGTGTGTTTGTTGTTTTGTCTCATGTTCTGAAAATAGATAGGAAAGGCGTTTTCTTTGGTTTGGAGCGGACAGTTTCTAGTAAGTCATTTGACAAGGTGAGTGTTTCCTGTTTCCCACTGTGTCCGTTGTTTTAGACATTAGAAAAGAGAATGCATTAATGGATGTGTCCTGTCTAGTATAAATCTTCCCTATAATTCATCCTGCCCAATATATGAATGGACTGCAGCTTGTCTTATCGATGTGCAACACCTGCTATCTTTCTAAGTTGTTGTTTTCTTCCTGAATTCTGGCCACTCTCCAGAATGGGCTCAGGGATTTGTGTCCAAAATATGTACCACCTCCAAGCTCTGTGACATGGCCATGTAAAGGATAGTTGAAGAGAATGGCAAGCATCTCAGAAAACTCAGATATCAGTGTGACCAGGAAAGTCTCAGTGCAGAAACACTGCCTTGGGCATTTTGCTTACTTATTGTTGTGTTGCACTGAATGTCAGGAAGGTCTTTGCCTCAGGCCACCCCTTTGTGAAGCCTGAAGAAAACAGTTTTCAAATGCAAATGAATGGGCCTCCCCTGTGGTTCTTTGCTTAATTGCTTTGGAAAGGGATGTGTCTTTATCAGCCTCTTGGACCTGTGTGTGGCTGTGACTTAGATTCTCAGCAACTGATGGATCTTAAGAATGATCCCATGTGAGCTTCCAAAACCAAAATGGCAAAAAATATCATTCATTGTGGATGAAGACTCTTGCCTTCCTCTGTTAGGTTCCTGCACTCCAACAAATGAGAATAGGGATTCTGTGAGTCAAATGAGTTCTTCAAAGCCCTGCAGAGGTGCTTGTGTTTTCGCATGACTCTAAATCACCTAAAGAATCGATACCTAAAATCAGTAGCCCTCAAATTGGAGAAACATAGAAGTATTAATGGCAGGCTTATTTTTTCACTCCTGGTTCACAGCAACGGTGTCCAGGCTACCCTGACATTAGGCAAATGAGGGGCAAATGAGCTGATTTTGGACACTGTCTTGGGCTGCACCCTCATGGAAACCTCAAGCCAGAGGTTAAGATGATTGACTATATGGAATAAGGTGAGGGCCATGTGGGAGTGTTTTGGTTTTAATGTTGGTCATTTTTGTGGCATTGGAAAAAATGACTGGTTCCACGTGGGCTTGAACTCTGGTGTGATTCCCCTTAGACACTGGGTTTTGGAACTGAACTCAGAGAAGCATTGCTATGAATTTTGTTGGGATTTTAAGAGGCCACGCATGAAAGTCGCTCTTGGAAACTGAGACCTAGGCCCCGGGTAGATTTCCACAGAGGCCTGGGAATCTCAGCAAGGATATCACATGATTTTATTCTTAAAGAAATGGCATCCATAGTTGAGAGTCAAAACACACATGCACCTCACATTGTAGACCTCAATGGGCCTGGCCTAATGTGACCTTTTGTCCATTCTTTGGGAAGCCTTGCCTGTGAGATTTCTCCAGAGATTTCATTGAAATGAGCTTCCTCACCATTTAATGTTTGCTGAATGAATTGAAACCCACAGTGCCTCCAACTTCATGCTTGAAAAATGGCTACATAAATACCATGAAATTTTTGAAATTCCTATGACCAGGTGGCATTGGAGAAACATTGGATGTCCTATTGCTGATCATGAGTATACCAGACAGTGCCTTGATTTACTGAGTTTCATGAAAATGGTGTAGAACAGAGATGCCTGTAAGTTGGAGCCTGCTGAGTAGTGGGTCTAGAGCAGTGGTGGGGAGGTGTTTGATAAAACATCCGTAGTAGGGCCATGTGGATCTACCATTGGATTCCAAATGGCTTGTAACTGACATGGTGCAGCCAGCAGACCCTTATATGTAAAGGCATCCTGTTATATGGAGAGTTTTCAGAGGAAAATTAAGAATCAGGTTGATATGGACAAGGGGACAATGGGGCAAGCTGTGAGAGATAGAAGCCTAGTTGGTGCATTCTTTTGCAGACCCTGACCCACCACACGTGACAGAACTCCCTCCAGCACTGTGTCCCAGTTTAGCTGCTAGTATTTCGTGAAACAAATACCAAACTCACAGTGCAGCAGCCTAAACACCACAAAAACTGGAGGAGGACCAAATGGCTTCACAGTCCCCACGGGGAGATAGTTAGTCCCCAGTGGGCTCAGTTTACCTACAAAGAGAGGATTCAGCACTGCTTCATCTTGTTCATTGGAAAATAAGAAACCATGTCCTCCAGGTCACATAGATGCAGACCCAGCTTTGATGGTCTCACTACAAAGGAAGCCAAATCTCCTGAAAACAACATATATTTCAAGTGCGGAAGCTCAGAGGCAGTTTCTCAAAAAGTTTTTAGGCCAGCGGAGCTCCATGTTTGTGGAGTGTTGACCCTGTCCCTAGTTTTGGAAACTCCTCTACCACCTCCAAGGTTGTGAACTCCTGAGCATTTTCAATTCCAGATATGTATTCACTGATTTTGTAACTCTTCTCCTCTAATTTTGTCTTACTTGGGGTGAAGGTAATGTCAAGGCATTGTTCTCGATGAGAGCGGGAGGATATTTGTGCAGCATATATTTACATACACATTGGATTCATTTTCCAATTTTCCATTCAAAGTACTGAATCCCTGACACTAACCCATACCTAGTAGACTCAGACTATTCATCCTAATATAATGGGGGAAATTAACACAACACAATAGAAATACAAGCACTTCAGAGGAGACATGTTGTACAGTTGGACTCGACATTTGCATTATATAAGGTAGGGGTTATAAATCTAGTCAAATTTTAATTGAAATATTCTCCATGTGTTTTTAAACTTAACAAATATTTGAATTCTTGTTTCCCTCTTCTGAAGCCTCTTCACACATGTATATTTATATGCATATATAGAATCCTACCAGGTATCACACATACATTTTTGTGAGGTGGCAGTCTTGGCAGATACAAATTGTGAGAAGTGTTCACTCTTCCTAAATGCTATTGGAAATGAAAATTCAACCTATAAAAGAGCGTCCTAGTAGAACAACTTTATACATAAACTCCTGTTAAGTAAAATAAATATTTTTGCCTCTGTGGATGATATATATTTACTGATGAATTCAGATTGGCATTTATATTGGTACTTTTTAATGTCTGTGAGTGTTGTGTGTGTGTATGTGTTTGTGTGTGTGTGTGTGTATATATGTATATATATATATATATATATATATATATATATGTATATATAGATATAGATAGATAGATATAGATATAGATATAGATATACTCTCCAAATTTTTCAAAAAATAAAATATATGTGTCTAACATACACTCTCTATATCATTCATGTTCATGTATGTGGATTTGTAATCAACTTTTCACAAGATTATAATCAGAAATATTCATCCACCTGAAATACATATTTGTTTTGTAGTACTGAAAACTAACTTCAGTGAAAGGTGCATACAAATCCTAATTAACAACAGTAACTTACCCAGTCTAACATCAAAGCAAGTAGACTCCTATGGGACATGATATGTAATTTGTCATTCATTTGTATTCGACACTGGTACATTATTGTTTCTTCAGTTTTTGCACATCATAGGATATACATTTCATCCACAAGTTCACAAATTAATAGGCATTTGTTTCAACATTAATCACTTCTTGCTTCAGAACACATGTATTGTCAGGGTTTCTTGACTGGTCTTTTCATGAGACTTCTTTCCAAACACATTATTTTGAATTTCCATAATCATTTTGAAGCAAAACTCACACACTCTTCATGATAAACCAAAACACTAATATTTCCATTAGATATAGAACTGGTTGGAATGAATGATTGTATATCAATATACAATTTCCTTTTATCTTTCAGATATCAGTTCAATTCATTATTTAAAGTTCAAAAAAGTTATATTATTTATTCACAGTATGGTCTATTCGTGGTTTTTCTCTATGTTCATAGAAACAGGGTACACCTATTTGTACCCCCGATTCTAATTTTACATCTTCAATATATTGCTCCCAGAAATGGTGAAAGAAATACTCATGTCACCTCATTATCACAGTAATATTCTGGACAAAAAATGGAAAGGTCACACTTATGATTGTACCAAAGCCTAAATGGAAAGTGAACATGGATTTCTAAAAACATCCATGTCCAGGTTGCCTAATGCTGTCAATTGTCAATCCTATTGGTGACTACATATTTGTTTTTCCTAATTTATATATTGAAACTCAACCCTGTTGAAAATGTCTAATTCTATCCCTCACTTTATACTTTGCCTGATTTCGTAATGTTTCCATTGATATCTGCTTTTCTACATATTTTCCCCAGTTCAACATAGTGACTGACTCTTCATATGTGCTGACATTTACATTCACTCTATAACCGAAAGTCTATTGCTAAAGAACTTTTGGTCCAAATCCTATACTCACTCTTCTTCCTAAACCTACCGACTATCTTCCTAATCCTACTGAATATCCCGTTGACTGGATGTTCTCTTCTAAATTCAATCATCCAATCTACAAGGTCCTATACCATTGTATATCGAATTATCTGAGACATCTTTGCAGAACATAATTCAAAGCTAAGTATCCCAATCAAGGGCAAACCCCTTCTGGGCTTCAAATCATACGTAGATATCGGTTTTCATACTTATATTTCACCTCTATATTCTTGTAAATATTGCAGGTTCCAAATACCATTATTCATCACACAGAATCATTCGTCACCAAATCAAACCTGTTTTTAACCCCAAGTATACACTGTTTCCTCAATCATTTTACAGAAGTGCAGGGACAGAGTGGTTCTGACAATACAGGAAAGTTGGGAACCTTCCACCTGATGAGAACCTCAAATGTCCATGCAAAAATGATACCTGGAGAAGTTGTAGGGAGGTATGAAGCACCTGAGAGAGCAAAAGTTATCTTCCATGGCAAACAACCTGGTCAGGATGAAGGGATGTATCTGAATCTGCCTCTCTCTTCTTATTGTAGAGAAGGTGGACCAATCCAGGCCTCAGTGGAGAGCTGTTCCTGGGTGCCAATGGTTGATATACATTCTACCTTATGAAAGTGTCACAGGAAGTAGGGGCAACCTCCATCTTATGTTACCCTTGGAAGCAACTGTTAGGACAAAGTGGTTGCCAAGGCAGTGACCTCATTCAGTTCCAAAGAATGTGACATACCTCATTTCCTTGGTGATGGAAATCTCTGAACTTGGTATCCAAGACCAGGCACCCAGAGGCAGTCCCAGTCCCAGGCCCAGTGGGCTCACTTCTTTGGATTTACCAAGGACAGAGTCAGTTTTCTTGGTACCTAATGATGTGAGGATGGACAAATGCCAGGAGAGCTCTGAAGATGGACCTTTCCTGAGTAAACAGGTAGTGGCTAACCACTTTTTCCTGACATCTTCACAGAGTTGGTCAAGGAAACAAGATCTGAGAGAAGACAGGCCATTTCGGGGGAACATAGTATGGGCCACAGTCAGAGGACACTCCAGATACTCACAGACCTACTTGGGGGAAGGAGGTGCCTTTGTGGGAGTGGGTTTGGGTTTGTTGTTTTGTCTCATGTTCTGAGAATAGATAGAAATGGCGGTTTGTTTGGTTTGGAGCGGACAGTTTCTAGTAAGTCATTTGACAAGGCGAGTGTTTCTGTTTATGTGTATCCCACTGTGTCCGTTGTTGTAGACATTAGAAAAGAGAATGCATTAATGGATGGGTCCTGTCTAGTATAAATCTTCCCATAATTCATCCTGCCCAACATATGAATGGACTGCAGCTTGTCTTATCGATGTGCAACACCTGCTATCTTTCTAAGTTGTTGTTTTCTTCCTGAATTCTGGCCACTCTCCAGAATAGGCTCAGGGATTTGTGTCCAAAATATGTACCACCTCCAAGCTCTGTTACATGGCCATGTACTGGATAGCTGAAGAGAATGGCGAGCATCTCAGAAAACTCAGATTTCTGTGTGAGCAGGAAAGTCTCAGTGCAGAAACCCTGCTTTGGGCCATTTGCTTACTTATTGTTGTGTTGCACTGAATGTCAGGAAGGTCTTTGCCTCAGGCCACCCCTTTGTGAAGCTTGAAGAAAACAGTTTTCAAATGGAAATGAATGGGCCTCCCCTGTGGCTCTTTGTTTAATTGCTTTGGAAAGGGATGTGTCTTTATCAGCATCTTGGACCTGTGTGTGGCTGTGACTTAGATTCTCAGCACCTGATGGATCTTAAGAATGATCCCATGTTTGCTTCCAAAACCAAAATGGCAAAAAAATATCATTCATTGTGCATGAAGTCTCTTGCCTTCCTCTGTTAGGTTCCTGCACTCCAACAAATGAGAATAGGGATTCTTGGGATCAAATGAGTTCTTAAAGCCCTGCAGAGGTGCTTGTGTTTTCGCATGACTCTAAATCACCTAAAGAATCCATACCTAAAATCAGTAGGCCTCAAATTGGAGAAACACAGAAGTATTAACGGCAGGCTTATTTGTTCACTCCTGGTTTACAGCAACGGTGTCCAGGCTACCCTGACTTTAGGCAAATGAGGGGCAAATGAGCTGATTTTGGACACTGTCTTGGGCTGCGTCCCTCATGGGATCCTCCAGCCAGAGGTTAGGTGATTGACTATATGGAATAAGGTGAGGACCATGTGGGAGTGTTTTGGTTTTAATGTTGGTCATTTGTGTGGCATTGGAAATAATGACTGGGTCCATGTGGGCTTGAACTCTGGTGTGATTCCCCTTAGACACTGGGTTTTGGAACTTAACTCAGAGAAGCATTGCCATGAATTTTGTTGGGATTTTAAGAGGCCACGCATGAAAGTCGCTCTTGGAAACTGAGACCTAGGCCCCGGGTAGATTTCCACAGAGGCCTGGGAATCTCAGCAAGGATATCACATGATTTTATTCTTAAAGAAATGGCAGCCATAATTGAGGGTCAAAATACACATGGACCTCACATTGTTGACCTCAATGGGCCTGGCCTAATGTGACGTTTTGTCCATTCTTTGGGAAGCCTTGCCTGTGAGATTTCTCCAGAGATTTCATTGAAATGAGCTTCCTCATCATTTAATGTTTGCCTAATGAATTGAAACCCACAGTGCCTCCAACTTCATGCTTGAAAAATGGCTAGATAAATACCATGAAATTTTTGAAATTCCTATGACCAGGTGGCACTGGAGAAACATTGGATGTCCTGTTGCTGATCATGAGTATACCAGACAGTGCCTTGATTTACTGAGTTTCATGAAAATGGTGTAGAACAGAGATGCCAGTAATTTGGAGCCTGCTGAGTAGTGGGTCTAGAGCAGTGGTGGGGAGGCGTTTGATAAAACATCCGTGGTAGGACCATGTGCATCTACCATTGGATTCCAAATGGCTTGTAACTGACATGGTGCAGCCAGCAGACCCTTATATGTAAAGGCATCTTGTTATATGGAGAGTTTTAAGAGGAAAATTAAGAATCAGGTTGATATGGACAAGGGGGCAATGGGGCAAGCTGTGAGAGATAGAAGCCTAGTTGGTGCATTCTCTTGCAGACCCTGAACCACCACACGTGACAGAACTCCCTCCAGCACTGTGTTCCAGTTTACCTGCTAGTATTTCGTGAAACAAATACCAAACTCACAGTGCAGCAGCCTAAAAACCACAAAAAGTGGAGGAGGACCAAATGGCTTCACAGTCCACATGGGGAGACGGGGAGACACTTAGTTCCCAGTGGCCTCAGTTTACCTATAAAGAGAGGATTCAGCACTGCTTCATCTTGTTCATTGGAAAATAAGAAACCATGTCCTCCAGGTCACATAGATGCAGACCCAGCTTTGATGGTCTCACTACAAAGGAAGCCAAATCTCATGAAAACAACATATATTTCAAGTGCGGAAGCTCAGAGGCAGTTTCTCAAACAGTTTTTAGGCCAGCAGAGTTACATGTTTGTGGAGTGTTTACCATGTCCCTTACTTTTGGAAACTCCTAAACCACCTCCAAGGTTGTGAACTCCTGAGCATTTTCCATTCCAGATATGTATTCACTGATTGTGTAACTCTTCTCCTCTAATTGTGTCTTACTTGGGGTGAAGGTAATGTCAAGGCATTGTTCTGGATGAGAGCGGGAGGATATTTGTGCAGCATATATTTACATACACATTGGATTCATTTTCCAATTTTTCATTCGAAGTACTGAATCCCTGACACTAACCCATACCTAGTAGACTCAGACTATTCATCCTAATATAATGGGGAAAATTAACCCAACACAATAGAAATACAAGCACTTCAGAGGAGACATGTTCTATATTTGGACTTGACATTTGCATTATATAAGGTAGGAGTTATACATCTAGTCAAATTTTAATTGAAATATTCTCCATGTGTTTTTAAACTTAACAAATATGTGAATACTTGTTTCCAATTTCTGTAGCCTATTCACACATGTATATTTATATGCATATATAGAATCCTACCAGGTATCACACGTACATTTTTGTAAGGTGGATGTCTTGGCAGATACAAATTGTGAGAAGTGTTCACTCCTCCTAAATGCTGTTGGAAATGAAAATTCAACCTATAAGAGAGTGTCCTAGAAGAACAACATTATACATAAACTCATGTTCAGAAACATAAATATTTTTGCATCTGTGGATGATATATATTTACTGATGAATTTCGATTGGCATTTATATTGGTACTTTTTAATGTCTGTGAGTGTTGTGTGTGTGTGTGTGTGTGTGTGTGTGTATGTGTGTGTGTGTGTATAGATATAGATATAGATATACTCTCCAAAGTTTTCCAAATATGAAATATATGTGTCTAGTATACACTCTCTAAATTCATTCATGTTCACGTATGTTGATTTATAATCAACTTTTCACAAGATTATAATCAGAAATATTCATCCACGTGAAATACATATTTGTTTCCTATACTGACTACTAACTTCAGTGAAGGGTGCATACAAATCCTAATTATTCTACAGTATCTGACCCAGTCTAACATCAATGCAAGTAGACTCCTATGGGACATGATATGTAATTTGTCATTCATTTGTATTCGACACTGGTACATTATTGTTTCTTTAGTTTTTGCACATCATAGGATATACATTTCATCCACAAGTTCACAAATTAATAGGCATTTGTTTCAATATTAATCACTTCTTGCTTCAGAACACATGTATTGTCAGGGTTTCTTGACTGGTCTTTTCATGAGACTTCTTTCCAAACACATTATTTTGAATTTCCATAATCATTTTGAAGCAAAACTCACACACTCTTCATGATAAACCAAAACACTAATATTTCCATTAGATATATAACTGGTTGCAATGAATGATTGTGTATCAATATACAATTTCCTTTTATTTTTCAGATATCAGTTCAATTCATTATTTAAAGTTCAAAAAAGTTATATTATTTATTCACAGTATGGTCTATTCGTGGTTTTTCTCTATGTTCATAGAAACAGGGTACACCTATTTGTACCCCCGATTCTAATTTTACAACTTCAATATATTGCTCCCAGAAATGGTGAAAGAAATACTCATGTCACCTCATTATCACAGTAATATTCTGGACAAAAAATGGAAAGGTCACACTTATGAATGTACCAAAGCCTAAATGGAAAGTGAACATGGATTTCTAAAAACATCCATGTCCAGGTTGCCTAATGCTGTCAATTGTCAATCCTATTGGTGACTACATATTTTTTTTTCCTAATTTATATATTGAAACTCAACCCTGTTGAAAATGTCTAATTCTATCCCTCACTTTATACTTTGCCTGATTTCGTAATGTTTCCATTGATATCTGCTTTTCTAATTATTTTCCCCAGTTCAACATAGTGTCTGACTCTTCATATGTGCTGACATTTACATTCACTCTATAACCAAAAGTCTATTGCTAAAGAACTTTTGGTCCAAATCCTATACTCACTCATCTTCCTAAACCTACCAACTATCTTCCTAATCCTACTGAATATCCCTTTTTGACTGGATGTTCTCTTCTAAATTCAATCATCCAATGTACAAGGTCCTATGCCATTGTATATCAAATTATCTGAGACATCTTTGCTGAACATAATTCAAAGCTAAGTATCCCAATCAAGGGCAAAACCCTTCTGGGCTTCAAAGCATACCTAGATTTCTTTTTTCATACTTATATTTCACCTCTATATTCTTGTAAATATTGCAGGTTCCCAATCCCATTATTCATCGCACAGAATCATTCGTCACCAAATCAAACCTGTTTTTAACCCCAAGTATACACTGTTCCCTCAATCATTTTACAGAAGAGCAAGGACAGAGGGGTTCTTACAATACAGGTAAGTTGGGGATCTTCCAACAGATGAGAACCTCAAATGTCCATGCACAAATGATACCTGGAGAAGTTGTAGGCAGGTATGAAGCACCTGAGAGAGTAAAAGTCATCTTCCATGGCAAACAACCTGGTCAGGATGAAGGGATGTGTCTGAATCTGCCTCTCTCTTCTTATTGTAGACAAGGTGGAACAATCCAGGCCTGAGTGGAGAGCTGTTCCCGGGTGCCAATGGTTGATATACATTCTACCTTATGAAAGTGTCACAGGAAGTAGGGGAAACCTCCATCTTATGTAACCCTTGGAAGCAACTGTTAGGACAAAGTGGTTGCCAAGGCAGTGACCTCATTCAGTTCCAAAGAATGTGACATACCTCATTTCCTTGGTGATGGAACTCTCTGAACTTTGTATCCAAGAAGCCAGGCACCCAGAGGCAGTCCCAGTCCCAGGCCCAGTGGGCTCACTTGTTTGGATTTACCAAGGACAGAGTCAGTTTTCTTGGTACCTAATGATGTGAGGATGGACAAATGCCAGGAGAGCTCTGAAGATGGACCTTTCCTGACAAAACAGGTAGTGGCTAACCACTTTTTACTGACATCTTCACAGAGTTGGTCAAGGAAACAAGATCTGAGAGAAGACAGGCCATTTCGGGGGAACATAGTATGGCCCACCAGTCAGAGGACACTCCGGATAGTCACAGACCTACTTGGGGGAAGGAGGTGCCTTTTTGGGAGTGGGTGTGTGTTTGTTGTTTTGTCTCATGTTCTGAAAATAGATAGGAAAGGCGTTTTCTTTGGTTTGGAGCAGACAGTTTCTAGTAAGTCATTTGACAAGGTGAGTGTTTCCTGTTTCCCACTGTGTCCGTTGTTGTAGACATTGGAAAAGAGAATGCATTAATGGATGTGTCCTGTCTAGTATAAATCTTCCCTATAATTCATCCTGCCCAATATATGAATGGACTGCAGCTTGTCTTATCGATGTGCAACACCTGCTATCTTTCTAAGTTGTTGTTTTCTTCCTGAATTCTGGCCACTCTCCAAAATGGGCTCAGGAATTTGTGTCCAAAATATGTACCACCTCCAAGCTCTGTGACGTGGCCATGTAAAGGATAGTTGAAGAGAATGGCGAGCATCTCAGAAAACTCAGATATCAGTGTGACCAGGAAAGTCTCAGTGCAGAAACACAGCTTTGGGCTTTTTGCTTACTTATTGTTGTGTTGCACTGAATGTCAGGAAGGTCTTTGCCTCAGGCCACCCCTTTGTGAAGCCTGAAGAAAACAGTTTTCAAATGGAAATGAATGGGCCTCCCCTGTGGTTCTTTGCTTAATTGCTTTGGAAAGGGCTGTGTCTTTATCAGCCTCTTGGTCCTGTGTGTGGCTGTGACTTAGATTCTCAGCACCTGACGGATCTTAAGAATGATCCCATGTGAGCTTCCAAAACCAAAATGGCAAAAAATATCATTCATTGTGGATGAAGACTCTTGCCTTCCTCTGTTAGGTTCCTGCACTCCAACAAATGAGAATAGGGATTCTGTGAGTCAAATGAGTTCTTCAAAGCCCTGCAGAGGTGCTTGTGTTTTCGCATGACTCTACATCACCTAAAGAATCGATACCTAAAATCAGTAGCCCTCAAATTGGAGAAACTTAGAAGTATTAACGGCAGGCTTATTTGTTCACTCCTGGTTCACAGCAACGGTGTCCAGGCTACCCTGACTTTAGGCAAATGAGGGGCAAACGAGCTGATTTTGGACACTGTCTTGGGCTGCACCCCTCATGGAAACCTCCAGCCAGATGTTAAGATGATTGACTATATGGAATAAATGAGGGCCATGTGGGAGTGTTTTGGTTTTAATGTTGGTCATTTTTGTGGCATTGGAAAAAATGACTGGTTCCACGTGGGCTTGAACTCTGGTGTGATTCCCCTTAGACACTGGGTTTTGGAACTGAACTCAGAGAAGCATTGCTATGAATTTTGTTGGGATTTTAAGAGGCCACGCATGAAATTCGCTCTTGGAAACTGAGACCTAGGCCCCGGGTAGATTTCCACAGATGCCTGGTATCTCTGCAAGGATATCACATGATTTTATTCTTAAAGAAATGGCATCCATAGTTGAGAGTCAAACACACATGGACCTCACATTTTAGACCTCAATGGGCCTGGCCTAATGTGATATTTTGTCCACTCTTTGGGAAGTCTTGCCTGTGAGATTTCTCCAGAGATTTCATTGAAATGAGCTTCCTCAACATTTAATGTTTGCTGAATGAATTGAAACCCACAGTGCCTCCAACTTCATGCTTGAAAAATGGCTAGATAAATACCATGAAATTTTTGAAATTCCTATGACCAGGTGGCACTGGAGAAACATTGGATGTCCTGTTGCTGATCATGAGTATACCAGACAGTGCCTTGATTTACTGAGTTTCATGAAAATGGTGTAGAACAGAGATGCCAGTAATTTGGAGCCTGCTGAAGAGTGGGTCTAGAGCAGTGGTGGGGAGGTGTTTGATAAAACATCCGTGGTAGGGCCATGTAGATCTACCATTGGATTCCAAATGGCTTGTAACTGATATGGTGCTGCCAGCAGACCCTTATATGTAAAGGCATCTTGTTATATGGAGAGTTAGCAGAGGAAAATTAAGAATCAGGTTGATATGGACAAGGGGACAATGGGGCAAGCTGTGAGAGATAGAAGCCTAGTTGGTGCATTCTCTTGCAGACCCTGACCCACCACACATGACAGAACTCCCTCCAGCACTGTGTCCCAGTTTATCTCCTAGTATTTCGTGAAACAAATACCAAACTCACAGTGCAGCAGCAAAAACACCACAAAAAAGAGGAGAAGGAACTAATGGCTTCACAGTCCACACAGGGAGACACTTAGTCCCCAGTGGCCTCAGTTTACCTACAAAAAGAGGATTCAGCACTGCTTCATCTTGTTCATTGGAAAATAAGAAACCATGTCTTCCAGGTCACATAGATGCAGACCCAGCTTTGATGGTCTCACTACAAAGGAAGCCAAATCTCCTGAAAACAACATATATTTCAAGTGCGGAAGCTCAGAGGCAGTATCTCAAAAAGTTTTTAGGCCAGCAGAGCTCCATGTTTGTGGAGTGTTGACCCTGTCCCCTAGTTTTGGAAACTCCTCTACCACCTCCAAGGTTGTGAACTCCTGAGCATTTTCCATTCCATATATGCATTCACTGATTTTGTAACTCTTCTCCTCTAATTTTGTCTTACTTGGGGTGAAGGTAATGTCAAGGCATTGTTCTGGATGAGAGCGGGAGGATATTTGTGCAGCATATATTTACATACACATTGGATTCATTTTCCAATTTTCCATTCAAAGTACTGAATCCCTGACACTAACCCATACCTAGTAGACTCAGACTATTCATCCTAATATAATGGGGGAAATTAACACAACACAATAGATATGCAAGCACTTCAGAGGAGACATGTTGTACAGTTGGACTCGATATTTGCATTATATAAGGTAGGGGTTATAAATCTAGTCAAATTTTAATTGAAATATTCTCCATCTGTTTTAAAACTTAACAAATATTTGAATTCTTGTTTCCCTCTTCTGAAGCCTCTTCACACATGTATATTTATATGCATATATAGAATCCTACCAGGTATCACACGTACATTTTTGTGAGGTGGCTGTCTTGTCAGATACAAATTGTGAGAAGAGTTCACTCCTCCTAAATGCTTTTGGAAATGAAAATTCAACCTATAGGAGAGCGTCCTATTTGAAAAACATTATATATAAACTCATGTTCAGTAAAATAAATATTTTTTGCATTTGTGGATGATATATATTTACTGATGAATTTCGATTGGCATTTATATTGGTACTTTTTAATGTCTGTGAGTGTTGTGTGTGTGTGTGTGTGTGTGTGTGTGTGTGTATATATATATATATATATATATATATATATATATATAGATAGATAGATAGATAGATAGATATAGATATATAGATATAAATATAGATATACTCTCCAAATTTTTCAAAATATGAAATATATGTGTCTTATTTTGCACTTCCTAAATTTTTCATATTCATGAATGTGGATTTATAATTATCTTTTCACAAGATTATTCTCAGAAACATTCATATACCCTACGAGACTCTTACCACTAATACTAATATAATGGAGAAAAGAACCCAAACAGAATAGATACAAGCATTTCAGAAGAGACATGGTGTATAGTTGGACTTGCCTTTTGCATAATATAAGGTAGGAGTTATAAATCTATTCAATTTATTGAAATAATTTTCCATGTGGTATTTTTTTTGACACAACACAAAATTTAATCTTTGAAAAATAAATAAAATTGACACTTCCTTAACCAAGCTAATGAAGAAAAAAAAACCTCAAATTACTAAAATTAAGGATCATAAAGGAACTTTTACAGAGTACACAACTAAAATACAGAGAATAATTGAAAACTAATTTGAAAATATATAGTCTAATAAATTAAAATACCATGATGACATCAATAAAATTTTAGAGATATACCCAAACTTAATTAGTAGGACGTGAACAATTTAAACAAATCAATTTCAAGCAATGAAATAGAAGTTGCTGTCAACAGCCTACCAATCAAGCAAAGCCCAGGAACAGACAGATTCTCAGCCATGTTCTACAAGACCTTCAAAGAAGCATTCATCACAATACTCCTCAAATTATTCCATAAAATAGAAAAGGATGGAACTCCTCCAAACTCATTCCATGAGGCTATTATCACTCACATACCAAAATCAGACAAAGACACATCAAGGAAAGAAATCTTCAGAGCAATATTCCTGACAAAGATATATACAAAAATTCTCAATAAAATTCTTTTTTTTAAGCCAAAGTTAATCAAAAGGGATAAAGAGGGACACTACACACTATTCCATGTGTTTTTAAAGTTAAGAAATATATGAATTCCTGTCTCCCTTTCTCTGTAGCCTATTAAGCACATGTATTTTTACATGCACAAATAGAATCCTACCTGGTTTCACACGTACATTCTTGTAAGGTGGCTGACTTGGCAGATACTATTTGTGAGAAGAGATCACTCCTCCTAAACGCTGTTGGTACAGAAAATTCAACCCATGGGTGAGCTTCCTAGATGAACAACATTATACATACATCCATGTTCAGTAAAATGAATATTTTGGGATATGCGGATGAGTTATTTTTCATGATGAATTTCGATTGACATATATATTGCGACATTATAATGTGTGTGTGTGTTTGTCTCTCTCTCTCTCTCTCTCTCTCTCTCTCTCTCTATATATATATATATATATATATATATATATATATAGTCTCCAGATTTTCCAAAATATGAAATATATGTCTTCTTATACACCACCTGAATTCATTCATATTCATATATGTGGATTTATAATCAACTTTTAACAAGTTTATTCTCAGAAATATACATCCACTGAAATACATATTTGTTTCCTAGTACTGAAAACTAAATTCAGGGAAGGGTTCTTACAAATCCTAATATTTCTAGACTAACTGACCAAGTTTAACATCAATGCAAATACATTCCTATTGGATATGATGTGTTTTTTAAAGTTCATTTTTATTCAAACTTGGTATGTTATTATTTATTCAGTTTATGGACATCATAAAATATATCCTTTCATTCACAAGTTCACAAATTTATAAATACTTGGTTTACTTTCAATCACTTCCTCCTTAGGAACACATATATTCCTCTATGTTTCTTGACTGGTCTTTTCACTAGACTACTTTCTAAACACATTATTTTCGATTCCATTATCATTTTTGAAGCAAAACTCACACACTATTCATGATAAACGGTAACCCTAATAATACCATTAGATATATAACTTGTTGGAATGAATGTACATATATCAATATATGATTTTGTCTATATTTTCAGATATTAAAACAATCCATTATGTAAATTTGGAACCAGTCACATAATTTTTTCACAGTATGGTCTATTAATGCATCATCTCTATATTCATCAACACAGGGTAAACCTCTTAGTATCCCCAGTACTAATTTATGTGTTTTCAAAATATTGCTCCCAGAAAAGGTGGAAGAAATACTCATGTCACCTGATCTACATATACATATTATCACAGTAATATTCTGGACACAAAATGCAAAGGTCACCATTATGATTGCAATAAAGCCTCAATGGAATGTGAACATGGATTACTAAAAACATCCATGTCCAGTTTGCCTAATGCTCTCAAATGTCAATCAAATTGGTGACTACATTTTTGTTTCTTTTTAAGATTATGTATTCAACCTCAACCCTGTTGAAAATGTCAAATCTTATCACTCACGTTATACTTTGCCTGATTTCCTAATGTCTCTATTGATGTCTGCCTTCCTACATATTTTTCCCAGTTCATCATTGTGCCCAACTTTTCACATATGGTGCCATTTATATTCACTCTCTAACCGAAAACTATTGCTAAAGAACTTTTGGTCCAAATCCTAGACTCACTCTTCCTCCTAAACCTACTGACTATCTTTCTAATCCTACACACTATCCCTTTTTCACTGGATGTTCTCTTCTACATTCAATCATCTGAGGTACAGGGTCTTATGCCATTGTATATCGATTTGCATCGACCTCGGTGCAAAACATTACTCAAGCTAAGGATCCCAATCAAGAGCCCAAATCCTTCTGGGCTTCAAATATTACCTAGATTTCTGTTTTCATACTTATATTTTACCTCTATATTCTTATAAATATTGCTGGTTCCCAATACCATTATTCATCCAGCAGAATGATTCCTAAGCCAAATGGAACATGCTATTAACCCTAACCATACAATGTTCCCTCAATCTCACTTTACAGAAGAGCAGGGATAAAGTTGATATTACAATACAGGAAGTTAGGAGATCTTCCACCTGCTGAGTACCTCAAAATCCATGCAGAAATAATCCCTGGACAAGATGTAGGCAGCTATGAAAGACCTGAGAGAACAAAAGTCATATTCCATGGCAAACAACATGGTCAAAATGAAAGGATGTGTCTGAGTCAGCCTCTCTATTCTTAATGCAGGGAAGATGGACCAAAGCAGGCCTGTGTGGAGAGCTGTTCCCAGGTGACTATGGTTTCTATACCATTCTAACATGTGAAAGTATCACAGGAAGTAGGGCAGCCTCCATGTCAGGAGACACTAGGATGCAACTGTTAGGACAAAGTAGTGGCCAAGACAGGGACCTCATTTATTTCCTGAAGGTAGTGACCTCACCTCATTTCCTTGGCGATGGAACTCTCTGAATTTTGTGATCCAGGAAGCCAGGCACCAGAGCCAGTCCAAGTCCCAGTCGCAGTGGGCTCACTTGTTTGGATTTACTAAGGACAGAGTCAGTCTTTCTTGGTACCTACTGATGTAAGGGTTGCCAAATACTAAGAAAGCTCTGAAGAGGGGTCTTTCCTGAGAGGACAGGAATTGGCTCACCACTGCCTCCTGACAACTTCACAGAGTTGACCAAGGAGACCAGATCTGAGACAGAAAGGCCATTTGTGGGGAACATCGTATGGCCTACCAGTCAGAGGACACTCCAGATAGTGACAGACCTACTTGGGGGAAGGAGTTGCATTTGTGGGTGTTGGTTTGTGTTTGTGGTTTTTTTCCGGGTTCTGAGAATAGGTAAAAAAGGAGGTTTGTTTGGATTGGAGTGGACTGTTTCCAGTAAGTCATTTGACAAGGAGACTGTTTCTATGTCTGTGTAACCCACTGTGTTTTTCTTTGTGGATATTAGAAAAAAATAGCTCATTGGGTGTGTCCTGTCTAGTAGAAAGCTTCCCAGCATGCATCCTTTCCAATTAATGAATGGACTGAGGCTTGCCTTATCCATGGGCAACACCTGCTATCTACCTAATTTTCCATTTTTTCATGAATTCTGGCCACTCTCAAGATTAGTATCATGTATTTTTGTACAAGATATGTACCACCTCCAAGCTCTGTGACATGGCCATGTACTGGATAGCTGAAGGGAATGGCGAGCAACTCAGAAAACTCACATATTAGAGTAACAAGGAAAGTCTCCGTGGAGAAACCCTGCTTGGGGCCTTTTGATTACCTATTGTTCTGTTGCTCTGAATGTCAGAAAGGTCTTTGCCTCAGGCCACCCCTTTGTGAAGCCTGAAGAAAACAGTTTTCAAATGGAAATGAATGGGCATCACCTGTGGCTCTTTGCTTCATTGCTTTGGAAATGGATGTGTCTGAATCAGCCTCTTGGCCCTGTGTGAGCCTGTGGTTTAGATTTTCAGCACCTGATGAATCTAAAGAAAGATCCCATGTGGGCATCCAAAACCTAAATGGAAAAAAGTTCAGTCATTGTGGATGAAGCCTCTCGCCTTCCTCTGTAAGATTCCTGACCTCCATCAAGTGAGAATAGGGATCATTTGTGTCAAATAAGTTCTTCAAAGGGCTGCAGAGGGGAGACAATAGGTGCTTGGGTTTTCTTATAACTCCAATTCACACTAAAAATCTATACCCCACAGTCAGTAGGCCTCAAATTTGAGAAGTGGAGTAGTATTAACGGCAGGCCTATTTGATCACTTCTGGTTCACACTAAGTTGTCCAGGCCACCCTGACTTTAGGCAAATGAGGGACAAGGGAGATTATTTTTGACACTGTCTTGGGCTGTGCCCCTCATGGAAACGTCCAGCTAGAGGTTATGATTAGTGTCTATATAAAAAGATGAAGAGGGCCATGTGAGAGTGTTTTGGTTTAAATTGTCATCATTTGTGTGGCAATTTGAAGAGATGCCTGGGTCCACCTGGGCTTGAACTCTGTTGTGATTCCCCTTAGAGACTGAGTTGTGTAACTGACCTCAGAGAAGTATTGCCATGAATTGTGTTGGGATTTCAGGAGGCCACACATGAGATTCACCATTGGAATCTGAGATCTTGGCCCAGGGTGACTTTACACAGAGCACTGGGAATCTAAGCCAGGATATCACAAGATTTTATTCTGAAAGATTCCAGCCATAGTTAAAACACCAACAGGGAATCTTTAGATCACTTATAAGCAAATTAAAAAACAAAATTTTTTAACAAGAGTAAAAATACTTAGTTAATGTAATGCTACCCTGAATTTTTTGGGTGAGTTATACTTTATATTCCCTGTTTGAGATCCTAGTAATCTTGAGAGAAAAAAAAAAGAAAAAAAACAAAACTTTTGAACATAACTTTAAATGAAATAAAATCTGACCTACTGCTTTCGTAGTCATTCTCACATGTAGTAAGATGGGATACAGAGCCTTATATCAGGTAAGACAGGGCTCTTTATAAATCTTAAGTGTTTTAGTTCTAAAGCTGATCTTCGTTTTTTAATATCCTTTTACAAAGTTTACATAAATTGTTTGAGGTCACATGAACATTAGCTAACACCATATAATATCACTTTTGAAACATGAATTAAAGAATGGCTGAATGTTTTTAACATTCAAATAGATTAGGCTCTCATTAATTTAAAAATACATTTAAATTGTTGCACAATGTAAAGTGTAACATAAAACTTTACATATCTTATTGATTACAGGTAAATAAATCCCCAATATATATTTTATTTACCATACAACTTCAGAACACCAGCTTGATATAATGCTCTTTTAAAGTTTCTACCTTATCGAGTTGTATAACTGGAAGATATGAGCACATTAATAGCATCACAGTTACATTGATGTTTCTACATTAACCAAGTTTATCTTTTAAAGAAATGGCAGTACAGTGCTCTAAAATAACAGTTCTGTTTTAAACAGTTGTTTAATTTTTATGGTTGCTTGCTCTGGAAAAAATAAAACTTAATAAACACAATGTTATGAGTAATCTTATGTTTTAAGAAATTTTTGTCTCTTCAACACATGACTAATTTTTACAATCTTACACAGACTTTAGTAGAAAGTCTGTATAAGATTGTAAACATTTTATACAGGTTTTGTACTAAAAATTGATAGACCTTAGTATATAAATCAGATATCAAACAAAAACACTCATGAATGAGTAAATCCAAATCAAATTTACTTTACTTTTTAATCAAAATATTAGACAAATGTATTGAACAGTGTAAACCATTTTTTGGTTGAAGGAAAAGTCCTAGAACAAAGTCATATAGACCTTTGGTAGACAATAATATTTTATTAGATTTTTGAACACCTAGAATAACTTATAGGCATAAATTTGAAGACATTTATATTTATCTGTTTATCCAATCTAAATTGAAACATTTAAACCACGTGAATTAAAGATCTGTGGTCCACTTTTTAAAATTTGTTTTTATGAGCGCTTTTTTATATGAGTGCTCCTTATATATGTTAATTTGTGTATCATTTGAATGATATACGGACATATGTGTGTGTGTATATATATATATATATATATATATATATATATATATATAGACATACAACACATAACAAAAGTGTGCACACCTAATAATAGTGAAGGCCTTGTAGCTTTTCAGGTGAAATCACCATTGCAATGTTTTTAAAACTCCACAGTTGGTCAAAGATAAAACTGATCAGAAAAACATTAACCTAGGTCTGTAGGATCAAAATCATAAACTCAAAAAAAAAAGAATCTAAGAAAAAATTATGAGTCCTAGAAAAAATGACTGGCCGGTAATTAGTAAATACCATACAATTTACCATTTTTTTCCCTTAGGCCTCAGATCAGTCTCCTACTGAGCTTATAGGAGACTTTCATTTGCATTTCAACAGAAGTCCTGGCTGAGGTCTGGAAGGAGCAGGAAAAAACTGCTATTATGAGCAGACACCTCAGGCCTAAGGCATTTTAACCATAATTTTCTGGTTAGGATGTTGAAAATTATGCTACAAGTTTAAGAAACAATTCACAAAATTTTATATCTTTACATCTTGTTTTGTCAACAGATATCATACTATGATTTACTATCCTTGTCCAAATTAATGCACTGGTAAACACAGTGACATTTTCCCAGGCTACCCAATTCAAAATTGGAGAAAAAAAGACTGCATGATTGGGAAGTTACTTGCCAACTTGGAAGTAGAGTTCTTTAGTTTTCCATCCTAAGTATTTAAGTTCTCTGGCATGAATTATCTGAAATCAAAAACTAAACAATTACCTAAACCCGACTTTTAACTGCAATATTGTGCAATGCTTCAAAAAACGCATTCAGATACCAGATTTTTACAATAAAACATCATCATTTAGACACACATTCAGCTAAGATCATTCTCAAGAAACAATTTATAATATAAACACATTATTGCACATGTCTTAAAGGGCCAAAAACAAAGGCACAAGACAAACAGAAAGGAACTCCAGAATATGGCTGACAGACAGAAGCATTTAAAACAGAGCAGATAAGAGAAAAATGTCCTGCACCAGTGGCACCACAGATGTCCCCACAAGGGGACCAGATGTTTTCACAGAGAAGCTACCTGAAATGTAAAATCAAGGGTCTCCATGGTGACTTTACTGCATTTTGTGTCCCCTTTTTATTTTTCTCTTTTAAAAGAAGACAGAGGTGTCATAATGCTTACAGTGCAGGGAAGGAAGGAGGGAATTCCCTGAAGCAACAGGGCTTTGGCAGTTGCTGGGGTCCCTCAGTCCCTCCTTTTACTTACAGGATTAGCTCTTCTGTTTCGGGTCCACTCCAAGCATGCTCCATCTCCTAACCTTTCAGTCGTCAGCTCTCAAAAAGTTCTGGGACGGGGCCGGGTATCAAAATTTGTAACTTAAAGTTCGGTTTCTGACCCTGAAGCAAATTAATGCTAATTTAATAATGAGGACAGGGTTTTGAGAAAAAGAAAATGGAGGTTTATTGCTTTGCTAACAAAGGAAAAACAAGGGGACTCTGCCAAAAGGTTGTGACTCTCATGATCTGGAGGGACAAGGGATTTTAAAGAGTTTCACTTGTTAACCTGGGATATACTCAGTTCTTCGTTCCCCAGCAGGCATTGCCCTGTGCAGTGGGTGTGCTCCAGGCAGCCAGCTAGGGGCTTCTTTCTTCCTGCTTAACAAAGGTGGGTAAAGTTCATCACAGTTCCTTAAAACACAGTCGAAAGGGTGTCAGGCTTACTTGATTTGTTACCCTTTTTCACGTCCAATATCCTTAAAATTTTACCACAGAAATCAAACAAAAAAACGCACAAAAACAAACAACAAAAAACATATAGACCACAGAACAAAACACAGAAAAACAGAATCCTGGTGCCGAAACAGAAAAACAGAGGAGCAATGCAACATCTTGCTAAAGCTCCAGGGTAGGAGCGTGTGTGTGCCCATCGGCACCTCTCTACCCTTCCAGAGAAATTCCCTACAGAACAGAACAGAGGACAGCATGATTCTCATTACTGTCCTGGACTGGAGTGTATGTGAGCCTCCCCAGGCCACCTCTCTGTCATCAGAAGAGATCTCCCTTAACCAGATATCAGATGTTATAAAGGCGCCACTTACCTATGGAGGCCTCCTCCACCAGGGGCTTGATAATAGTTTTAGTGTGGTGGTTCACTGCAGTGCTCCCCAGACTGACGGCTCACTCCAAGGCCTTGGAACATCTCAAGTTGTGCACCCCCTAGAGTGGTTCTCCAGCCCAGTGCCCTGGGGGGAAGGCCAGCTTCAGAATTTTCAGCAGTCTGGTTTTGTGATCTGCTCGGGCAGGGTCATCTCACTGGGGAACTCCAAAATTTTGGACTAGGATGCAAGAAAAGACCACTGACTCCAATTAAAATCAAATTAAGGCAAGCTTATTATTTCAACAGGCTGGGCTGCCTCTCCTTCCCAAAATGGCAGGAACAAGACAGCAACCCCACCTTTCCTACAGCCCAGCTATATAGCCCAGAAAGTTAGACAAACGGGTGGTTACAGATAACAAAACTTTGAAAGCATCACACTAATGGTAGTTTACATTTTTTTTGCTGGCCCCAACATCAGAAATAATGAGGACAATTAGAGCCTCAGAGAGGGTCGTTGTCTGGCCAGGGAAGGCCAATATTTATGAGGTGTCACTAAAGTTTCAGAAAGCACTGTTATCTGGTCAGAGAGCCAGGTGTGGATGAGTTCAAGGCACAGGCAGTCGTTCCAAGCAGTTTCAGAATTTGCAGTAATTTAGAGTAAAGCCAAAATTATCTTTTCATGGCTTTGTGGCAAGATGGTTCCCAATTTTAATAAAAAATCAGGTTGGGTCTATCAAGCCTCTCCCTTACTTTTGGAAACTCCTCTGCAAACTCCAATGTTGTGAACTCCCGAGAATTTTAATTCCAGATATGTATTCACAGAATTTCTAACTCTTCTATTCCAATTGTGTCTTTCTTGGGGCGAAGGTAATATCAAGTCATTGTTCTGGATGAGAGTGGAAATATTTTTGTGTAGCACATATTTGCATACACATTTAGGAGATCACTCCTCCTAAACACTGTTGGAACAGAAAATTCAAACTATGGGGGAGCTTCTTAGTTGAACAACATTATTCATGAATCCAAGTTCATTAAACAAATAGTTTTGGATCAGTGGATGATATATATTTCAAGATGAATTTCAATTGGCATATACTATGCTACATTTTAATGTCTGTGTGTGTTTTTTGTTTATAATGTTTTGCGATTTATATGGATTTAAAATCAAGTTTCCACAAGATTATTCTCAGAAATATTCATCCACCTGAAATACATATTTGTTTCCTAGTACTGAAAACTAACTTCAGTAAATGGTGCATAAAAATCCTAATATTTCTACAGTAACTGACCCAGATTAATATCAATGCAAGTAGATTCCTAGGGGACATGATGTGTATTTTGATGTTCATTTTTATTCAACACTGCTACATTACTATTTCTGCAGCTTATGCACATCATACTGTATATATTTCATTCAAAAGTTCGCAAATTTATATGCATGTGTTTCACGTTCAATCACTTCCTGCTTCAGAACACATGAATTCCTCCAGGTTTCTTGACTATTCTTTTCATGATACTTCTTTCCAAACACATTATTTTTGATTTCCATAATCACGTTTGAAGCAAAACTCACACACTTTTCAGGATAAAATATAACCCTAATATTACCATTAGATGTATAAGTGGTTGGAATGAATGATTGCATATCAATATGAGATTTCTTTTATATTTTCAGATATCAATTCAATCCATTATTTAAAGTGGAACCAGTTATATTATTTATACACAGTATGGTCTATTCATGCATAATCTGCATATTCATAGACACAGGGTACACCTATTTGTACCCCAAATACTAAATTATACGTCTACAAAACATTGCTCCAGAAACGGTGGAAGAAATATTCATGTCACCTGATCTACACATACATTTTATCACAATAATATTCTGGACACAAAATGCAATGGTCACACTTATGATTTTAAAAAAGCCTAAATGGAAAGTGAACATGGATTACAAAAAAAAATCCAAGTCCTGGTTACCTAATGCTCTCGAATTCAATTCTATTTGTGACAACATATTTGTTTCTTCCTAAGATTATATATTCAAACTCAACCCTGTTGAAAATGTCTAAACCAATTACACACTTTATACTTTTGCTGATTTCCTAATGTCTCTATTTATGTCTGCTTTCCTACATATTTTCCCCTGTTCATCATTGTGACTGACTCTTCACATGTGCTGACATTTACATTCACTCTCTACCCGAAACCCTATTTGTAAAGAACTTTTGGTCCAAATCCTATACTCACTCTTCTTTATAAACCTGCTGACTACCTTGGTAATCCTACGGACTATTCCTTTATGACTAGATGTTCTGTTTGTTATTCAATCATCCGAGGTACAAGATCCAATTTCATTGTATATTGACTTATCTGAGACATCTGTGCAGAATATAATTCAAAGCTAAGTATCCCACTCAAGGGCCCAATGCCCTACTTGGCTTCAAATCTTCCCTAGATTTCTGTTATATTTTACCTATATATTCTTGTAAATATCACAGGTTTCCAATACCATTATTCATCCAGCAGAATGATTGCTAACCAAAATTGAACATATTATTAACCCTAACCATACACTGTTCCCTCAATCTAACTTTAGAGCAGTGCAGGGACAGAGTTGGTCTTACAAAAGAGGAATGTTGGGGATCTTCCACCTGCTGAGAATATCAAAGATCCATGCAGAAATGATCCCCGAAGAAGATGTAGACTGCTATGAAGGACCTGAGAGAGCAAAAGTTAGCTTCCATGGCAAACAACCTGGTCACTATGAAGGGATGTGTCTGAATAAGCCTCTCTCTTTTTAATATAGAGCAAATGGACCAAACCAGGCCTGTGTGGAGATCTTTTCCCCGGTACCAATGGTTGATATACCATTCTAACTTGTGAAAGTGTCACAGGAAGTAGGGGCAGCCTCCATCTCATGGGACCCTTGGAAGCAACTGTTAGGACAAAGTGGTTGCCAAGGCTGTGAGCTCATTCACTTCATGAAGGAAGTGACCTACCTCACTTTCTTGGTGATGGAACTCTCTGAACTTGGGATCCCTGAAAACAGGCAGCCAGAGTCAGGCCCAATAACAGTCACAGAAGTCTCACTTTTTGGATTTACCAAGGAGAGAGTCAATCTTTCTTGGTATCTACAGTTGTGAGGATGGCCAAATGCCAGGAAAGATCTGAATTGGGGTCTTTCCTGAGAAAGCAGGTATTGGCTCACCGCTGGCTCCTGACAACTTCACAGAGTGGGCCAAGGAGTCCAGATTTGAGAATAGAGAAGCCATTTCGTGGGAACATAGTATGGCCCACAAGGCAGAGGACACTCTTGATAGTCACAGACCCTCTTGGGGGAAAAAGGTGCCTTTGTGGGAATGAGTGTGTGTATGTGGTTTTGTCTCATGCTCTGAGAATAGGTAGGAAAGGCGGTTTCTTTGGTTTAGAATGGACTGTTTCTAGTAAGTCATTTGACAAAGCAAGTGTTTCTATGTCTGTGTATCCAACTGTGTCCATGGTTGTAGACATTACAAAAGAAAATGCATCAATGGATGTGTCCTGTCTAGGAGAAAGCTTCCCCACATTCATCCTGCCCAATTTATGAAAGGACGGAGGCTTGCCTTATTGATGGGCAAGACCTGCTGTCTTCCTAAGTTTCTGTTTTCTTCTTGAATTCTGGCCACTCTCCAGAATAGACTCATGGTTTTGTGACCAAGATATGTAGCACCTCAAAGCTCTGTGACATGGCCGTGTACTGGATAGCTGAAGGGAATGGCGAGAATCTCAGGAAACTTAGATATCTGTGTGATCATGAAAGTCTCAGTGGAGAATCCCTGCTTTGGGCCTTTGCTTACCTATTGTTCTGTAGCACTGAATGTCAGGAAGGTCTTTGCCTAAGGCACCACTTTGTGAAACCTGAATAAAACAGTTTTCTAATGGAAATGAATGAGCATCACCTGTCTCTCTTTGAGTAATTGCTTTTGAAAGGGATGTGTCTGAGCCAGTCTGTTGGCTGTGTGTGAGGCTGTGGCTTGCATTCTCAGCACCTGATGGATCTAAAGAAAGATGCCATGTGTGCATCCAAAACCAAAATGGCCAAAAGAGCAGTCATTGTGGATAAAATCTCTTGCCTTCCTCTGTAAGGTTCCTGACCTCTATCAAGTGAGAATAGGAATCCTTTGGGTCAAATGACTTCTTCAAAGCCCTGCGGAGGCTAGCCAATAGGTGCTTGGGTTTTCTCATGACCCCAATGCACATAAAGAATCTAAACCCCACAGTCAGTAGGCCTCAAATTGGAGAAGCTGAGCAGTATTAATGGTAGGCCTTTTTGATCACTTCTGGTTCACAGAAGGGGTGTCCAGGCTTATGAAAATGACGAGCAAGAGTGCGTATTTTGGACACTGTCTTGTCCTGCGCTCCTCATAGAAACCTCCAGCTAGAGGTTATGATGAGTGTCTATATGGAAGAAGATGAGAGCCATGTGGGACTATTTTGGTTTTAATTGTGGTCATTTGTGTGGCAGTTGGAAGAGATGACTGGGTCCACCTGGGTTTGAACTCTGGTGTGAATCCCCTTAGAGACTGAGTTCTGGAAGTGACCTCAGAGAAGTATTGCCATGAATCGAGTTGGGATTTTAGGAAGCCATGCATGAGAGTTGCCCTTATAAACTTAGATCAAGGTCCAGGGTGGCTTTCCACAAAGCACTGGGAATCTCAGCCAAATTATCCCATGATTTTATTCTTAAAGACTTGGCAGCCATACTTGAGAGTCAAAACACACATGGAACTCACATTGTAGACCTCAATAGGCCTGGCTTCATGTAACCTTTTGGCCACTCTATGGGAAGCGTTGCCTATGAAAGTTCTCCAGAGTTTCACTGAAATGAGCTTCCTCAACATTTAATGGTTCTTGAAAGCCACAGTGCCTCCCAACTACATCCTTGAAAAATGGCTAGATAAATACTTTGAAATTTTTGAAATTCCCATGACCAGGTGGCACTGGAGTATCTTTGGATGTCCTGCTGCTGATCATGAGTGTACCAGAGAGTGCCTTGATTGACTGGAATTTATAAAAATAATGTAGAACAGAGATGGTAGTAAGCTGGAGCCTGCTGAGTAGTGGGCCTAGAGCAGTGGTAGCCACGTGTGTGATAAAACATCTGTGGTGGGTCCATGTGATTAGCCCATTTGCTTCCAAATGGCTTGTGACTGACATGGTGCAGCCAGCAGACCCTTATTTGTAAAGGCATCTTTTTATTTGGAGAGCTTTCAAGGTAATGATCAGAATCAGGTTGATATGGTCAAGGGTGCAAGCTATGTGAGAAAGAAGCCTGGTTGTTTCATTCTCCTGCAGACCCTAACCCACCACACGTGACAGAACTCCCTCTAGCACTGTGTCCCAGTTGAACTTGTTGTTCAAAAAGCCCAGTGCAGCAGCAAGAACCAAAAGCCCCAGTGCAGCAGCAAGAACCACCACAAAAATTTGAGGAGGACCAAATGGCTTCACAGTCCACACGGGGTGAAACTTAGCCTCCAGTGGCCACACTTTACCTACAAAGAGAGAATTCAGCACTGCTGCCTCAGGTTCATTTGAAAATAAGAATCCATGTTCTCCAGGTCATATAGATGCAGACCCAGCTTTGATGGTCTCACTACAAAAGAAGCTAAAACTCCTTAATACAACATATATTTCAAGTGCCCAGCTTCAGAGGCAGTTTCTCAAGAAGTCTTTAGGCCAGCAGAGCTCAATGTTTGTGGAGTGTTTACCATGTCCCTTACTTTTGGAAACTGCTCTACCACCTCCAAGGTTGTGAACTCCTGAGCATATTCCATTCCAGATAAGTATTCACAGATTTTCTAACTCTTCTCCTCTAATTGTGTCTTACCTGGGGTGAAGGTAATGTCAAGGCATTGTTGTGGATGAAAGTGGGAAGATTTTTGTGTAGCACATATTTGCATACACATTGGATTCATTTTCCTATTTCCCATTAAAAATACTGAATCCCTGACACGAACCCATACCCTACTAGACTCTGACTACTAATCCTAATATGATGGAGTAAAATAACCAAAACAGAATAGAAATACAAGCAGTACAGAGAAGGCATGGTGTATAGTTGGACTTGCCTTTTGCATTATGTAGGGTAGGTGTTATAAATCTAGATAATTTTTAATTGAAATAGTTCTCCATGTGTTTTTAAAGTTAACAAATATGTGAATTTCTATCTCCCTTTCTCTGTAGCCTATTCAGCAAATGTATTTTTATATGCACATATAGAATCCTAGCTGGTATCACATGTACATACTTGTTTGGAGGCTGACGTGGCAGATAAAAATTATGAGAAGAGATAACTCCTCGTAAATGCTGTTGCATCTTAAAATTCAACCTATGGGTGATCTTCCTAGTTGAACAACATTATTCATAAATCCATGTTCAGTAAAATTAATATTTTTGGATCAGTGGACGATATATATTTCACCATGAATTTCGATTGGCATATATACTGCTACTCTTTAATGTCTGTGTGTGTTTTGTGTTTGTGTGTGTGTGTATATATATATATATATATATATATATATATATATATATATATATATATACAATCTCCAGATTTTTTAAAATATAAAATATATGTGTCTTATTATACACTCCCTAAATACATTCATATTCATGTATGTGGATTTATAATCAAATTTTTACAAGATTATTCTCAGAAATATTCATCCCCCTGAAACACATATTTGTTTACTAGTACTGAAAACTAACTTCAATGAAAGGTGCATACAAATCCTAATATTTCTGCTTACCCAGGTTAATATCAATGCAAGTAGATTCCTATGGGACATGATGTGTATTTTGACATTCATTTTTATTCAACACTGGTACAGTACTATTTCTTCAGTTTATGCACATCATAGGATAAATGTTTCATCCAAAATTTCAAAATTTAAAACTTTTGATTCACTTTCAATCACTTCCTGCTTCAGAACACATGTATTCCTCCATGTTTCTTGACTGGTCTTTCATGAGACTTCTTTGCAAACACATTATTTTCGATTTGCATAATCAATTTTGAAGCAAAACTCACACACTCTTCATGATCAACCGTAACACTAATATTACCATTAGATGTACAACTGGTTGTAATGAATGTATGTATGCCAATATCAATATAAGATTTCCTGTATATTTTCAGATATCAATTTATTCCAATTCCAATTTCTAATGTTGGGTCCAGTTATATTATTTATTCACAGTTTGGTCTATTCATTCATCATCTCTATATTCATCAAAACAGGGTACACCTATTTTTTTCCCCAATACTAATTTATAGGTTGTAAAAATATTGCTCCCCATAATGGTGGAAGAAATACTCATATCACCTGATCTACATATACATTTTTATCACAGTAATATTCTGGACACAAATGTAAAGGTAACACTTATGATTGTACCAAAACCTAAAATGAACGTGAATATATATTACTAAAACCATCCATGTCCAGGTTGCCTAATGCTCTCAAATTTCAATCCTATTGGTGACTACATATTTGTTTCTTCTAATATCATATATTCAACCTCACCCCTGTTGAAAATGTCTAATCCTGTTACTCACTTTATACTTTGCCTGATTTCCTAATGTCTCTATTTTATATCTGCTTTCCTACATATTTTCCCCAGTTCATCATTGTGACTGACTCTTCATATGTGCTGATATTTTCATTCACTCTCTAAACGAAACCCTATTGCTAAAGAACTATATTTCCAACTCAAAGACTCACTCTTCAACCTAAACCTACTATTTTCCTAATCCTACTGACTATCCCTTTTTGACTGGATGTTCTCTTCGACATTCAGGCATCTGAGGTACTAGGTTTTATTCCATTGTATGTAGATTTACCTGCGACCACATTGCAGAATGTAATTCAAAGCAAAATATCATAATCAAGGGCCCAATGCCCTTCCTGGCTTCAAATCTTACCTAGATTTCTCTTTTCATACTTATATTTCAAATACATATTCTTATAAATATTTCAGGTTCCCAATACCATTATTCATCCAGCAGAATGATTCCTAACACAAATAAAACATGTTGTTAACCCTAACTATACACTGTTCCCTCAATCTAAATTTACAGAGGGAAGGGACAGAGTTGGTCTTACAGTAAAGAAATGTAGGGGGTCTTCCACCTACTGAGACCCTCAAAGTTCCATGCTGAAATGATCACTGGAGAATATATACGCAGCTATGAAGGACCTGAGAGAGCAAAAGTCATGTTCAATGGCAAACAACCTGGTCAGGATGAAGGTTTCTGTCTGAATCAGCCTCTCTATTCTTAATGTAGAGAAGATGGACCAAACCAGGCCTGTGTGGGTAGCTGTTCCCTGGTGCCTATGGTTGATATAAGATTCTAACTTGTGAAAGTGTCACAGGAATTAGGGACAGCCTCCTTTTCATGTGAGACTTGGAAGCCACTGGTTGGACAAAGTGGTTGCCAAGGCAGTGACCTCATTCAGTTCCTGAAGGAAGTGACCTCACATCACATCCTTAGTGAAGGAAATCTCAGAACTTGAGATTCATGAAGCCAGGCATCCAGAGTCAGTCCCAGTCCCAGTCCCAGTGGTCTCACTTATTTGGATTTACCAAGGACAGAGTAAGTCTTTCTTGGTACGTATTGATGTGAGGATTGCAAAATGCCAGTAAAGCTCTGAAGAGGGGCCTTTCCTGAGAAAGCAGATAGTGGCTCACCTCTGGGTCCTGACACCTTCACAGAGTTGGCCAAGGAGACCAGATCTGAGACATTTCAGGCCATTTAGGGGGAAAATAATATGGCCCACCAGTCAGAGGACACTCCGGATAGTAACAGACCTTCTTCGGGGAAGGAGCTGCCTTTGTGGGTGTTGGTTTGTGGTTTTGTCTCATTTTCTGAGAATAGGTAGGCAAGGCGCTTTATGTGCTGTGGAATGAACTGTTTATTGTAAGTCATTGGACAAGGCGAGTGTTTCTATATCTGTTTAGCTCACTGTGTCCGTGGTTGTACTCATTAGAAAAAAAGAATGCATCAATGGATGTGTCCTGTCTAGTAGAAAGCTTCCCAGAATTCATCCTGCCCAATTTATGAATGGAGTTCAGATTGCCTTATCAATGGGTAACACCTGCAATCTTCCTAAGTTACAGTTTTCTTCCAGAATTCTGGCCCCTCTCCAGAATAGTCTCATGGTTTTGTCTCTAAGGTATGTACCACCTCCAGGCTCTGTGACATGGCCATGTACTGGATAGCTCAAGTGAATTGTGAGCATCTCAGAAAAATCAGATATATGTGTGACCACTAAATCTCAGTGGAGAAACCCTGCTTTGGGCCTTTTGCTTACCTATTATTCTGTTGCTATGAATGTCACAAAGTTCTTTGCCTCAGGCCACCAATTTGTGAAGCCTGAAGAAAACAGTTTTCAAATGGAAATGAATGGGCATCACCTAGGGCTCTTTGCTTAATTGCTTTGGAAAGGGATGTGTCTGAATCAGCCTCTTGGCCCTGTGTGAGGCTGTGGCTTAGATTCTCAGCACCTGATGGATCTAAAGAAAGATCCCATGGATGCATACAGAACCAAAATAGCCAAAAGAGCTGTCATTGTGGATGAAGACTCTCGCCTTCCTTTCAAAGGTTCCTGACATCTATCAAGTGAGAATAGGGATCTTTTGGGTCAAGTGAGTTATTCAAAGCCCTGCAGAGGCTAGCCCATACGTGCTTGGGTGTTCTCATTACTCCAATTCACATAAAGAATATAAACCCCACAGTCAGTAGGCCTCAAATTGGAGAAGCCAAGCAGTATTAATGGCAGACCTATTTGATCACTCCTCGTTCACAGTCAGGGTTTCCAGGCCACACTGATTTTAGGCAAATCGGGGGAAAGGTAGGTTATTTTGGACATTTTCTTGGTCTGTGCCCCTCATGGAAAATTCCATCCAGAGGTTATGATGAGGGTCTACATGGAAGAAGATAAGGGCCATGTGGGAGAATTTTGTTTTGAATTGTGGTAAGTTGTGTGGCAGTTGGAAGAGATGCCTGGGTTTACCTGGGCTTTAACTCTGGTGTGATTACCCTTAGAGTCTGAGTTCTGAAACTGACCTCAGAGAAGCATTGTCATCAATTGTGTTTGAATTTTACTAGGCCATGCATGAGAGTTGCCCTTGGAACCTGAGATCTAGGCCCAGAGTGGCTTTCCACAGAGCACTGGGAATCTCAGCCAGGATATCACATGATTTTATTCTGAAAGACTTTGCAGCCACAGTTGAATCAAAACACGCATGGACCTCACATTGTAGACCTCAATGGGCCTGGCTTCATGTGACCTTTTGGCTACTCTTTGGGAAGCCTTGCCTGTGAGTGTTCTCTAGAGCTTTCATTGAAATGAGCTTCCTCAACATTTAATGGTTCCTGAATGAATTGAAACCCCCAGAGCCTCCAACTTCATCCTTGACAAATGGCTTGATAAATACCATGAAATTTTTGAAATTCCCATGACCAGGTGGCACTGGAGAACTTTTGGATGTCCTGTTGCTGATGATGAGTGTACCAGACAGTGCCTTGATTTACTGGGTTTCATGAAATTTGTGTAGAACAGTGATGCCAGTAAGTTGGATCCTGCTCATTAGTGGACCTAGAGCAGTGGTGTGAAGGTGTGTGATAAAACATGTGTGGTGGTGACATGTGGATCTGCCATTGGCTTCCCAAAGGCTTGTGACTGACATGGTACAGCCAGCAGACCCTTCTATGCAAAGGTGTTTTTTATATAGAGAGGTTTCATTGCAATGTTCAGAATCAGGTTGCTATGGAAATGGGGGCAACTTATGTGGAATTGAATCCTGGTTGGTGCATTCTCATGCAGACCGTGACCCTCCACACGGGACAGAACTCTCTCCAGCACTGTGTCCCAGTTTAGCTCCTTGTATTTCATGAAGCAAATACCAAACTCCCAGTGCACCTGTGAGAAACACCACGAAAATTGGAGAATGACCAAATGGCTTCACAGTCCACACGTGGAGACACTTACAACCCAGTGACCATAGTTAAACTACAAAGAGAGTATTCAGCATGGCTGCCTCATGTTCATTGGAAAATTAGAAACAATATCCTCCAGGTCACATTGTTGCACACCCAGATTTGATGGTCTCCCAACAAAGGAAGCTAAAGCTCCTAACAACAACATATATTTTTAAGTGCCCAACCTCAGAGGAAGTTTCTCAAGAAGTCTTTACACCAGCAGAGCTCCATGTTTGAGAAATGTTTACCCTGTCCCTTACTTTTGAAAACTCCTCTACCACCTCGGAGGTTGTGAACTCCTGAGCATTTTTCATTCCTGATATATATTCACAGATTTTCTAACTTTTCTCCTCTAATTGTGTCTTACTCGGAACAAAGGCAATGTCAAGGCAATGTTCTGGATGAGAGTGTGAACATTTTTTTGTAGCACATATTTACATACACATTGCATTCATTTTACAGTTTTCCATTCAAAACACTGAATCTCTGACATGAACCCATACCCTACTAGACTCTGACTACTACTCCTAATATAATGGAGAAAAATAACACAAACAGAATAGGAATACAAGCAGTTAGGAGAAATCATAGTGTATAGTTGTACTTGTATTTTGCATGATTAATGGAGGGGTTATAAATCTAGTCAATATTTAATTTAAATAGTTCTCCATGTGTTTTTAAGGTTAACAAATATGTGAATTCCTGTCTCCCTTTCTCTGTATCCTATTTAGCACATGTACTTTTAAATGCACATATAGAATCATACCTGGTATCACATGTACATTTTTGTGAGGTGGCTGATTTGGCAAATACAATTTGTGAGAAGTGATCACTCCTCTTAAACGCTGTTGGAACTGAAAATTCAACCTATAGGTGAGCTTCCTAGTTGAACAACATTATACATAAATCCATGTTCAATTAAAGAAATATTTTTGCATCTGTGGATGATATATATATCATGATAAATTTCGATTGGCATATATATTGCTAATTTAATGTCTGTGTGTGTGTGTGTATTTTGTGTGTGTGTGTGTGTATATATATATATATATATATATATATATATATATATATATATATATATGTATATATACTCTCCAGAAATATATGTGTCTTATATACACTCTCTAAATTCATTCATGTTCATGTATATGGATTTATAATCAACTTTTCACAAGATTTTTCACAGAAATATTCATCCACCTGAAATACATATTTGTTTCCAGTACTCTGAATATCAGGAAAGTCTTTGCCTCAGGCCACCCCTTTGTGAAGCCAGAAGAAAACAGTTTTCACATGGAAATGAATGGGAATTACCTTTGTGTTTTACAATAATACCTTCAGAGTTTAGGCTCTCATAAACTTAAAAATACATTTAGATTGTATCTCAGTGTAGAAAGTATGATGGAACTGTAAATATCTTATTGAAAAGAAGTCCAATTATAGAACACAAATGACAGACATAAATCTCCAACATGTTTTACTTTTAAGCCTAGAATTACCATACAACCTTAGAACACCAGCTTGATACAATGCTCTTTTGAAGCTTCTACCTTACAGACTTGTATACCTGGAAGATATGAACACATTAACACCACAATTACATTGATGTTTTTGTATTAACCAAGTTTAGCTTTTTAAAGAAATAACATGGCACAATTTTGTAAAAACAGTACTAGTTTAACCAGCTGTTTAATTTTTTAAGATTACTTGCTCAAAACTTACACATATAACCAACTTACACAAAACTTTTTTATTATTAAACCTTTTAATTACTTAATCATATAGACTCTCTTATCCAGAAACACATTTTCCCTCTATTAAATCTATATCTAGAACCTTTTAGTTTCTCTTTTCCATTTGTTAACCTCTTTCTGTTCACATTTTGAAACAATACATGTAAATTTCTGAATTTAAGCAGATTATTTTATAGACATCAACATTATACTAGGGCGTTTTTGAACACCTAGAAAACTTATAGGCCTATTTTCAAAGACATCTTTATTTTTATCTTTTTACCCAATTTGAATTGAACCATTTGAATCACGTGAATCAAAGATATTTGAATCCATTTTTAAATTTCTCATGAGCGCTCCTCATCTATCAATTGTCATATCACTGCATTATATATTGACTTACACACATACAGGCATACCGACATACAACACATAACACAAATGTAACACATAACACAATAGTAAAGGCCTTGTAGCTTTTTCAGGTGAAATCTCCATTGCAATGTTTCAAAACTCCACAGTTGATCAAAAATAGATCTGATCCGAAAACATTTACCGATCTGCAGGATAAAGATTATGAGCTCAAAAAAAGAAAAAAAAAATACAGAATCTAAGAAAAAGCAAGAGTCCTAAAAAAGATGACTATTCAGTAATTAGTAAATACCATATAATGTACTTATTCGTTGAGTCTAGTTTGAGTTCAGGTAAACATAAACTTTTACTCCTTTTTATCTGTCTCTTCCTAATTGCATATCAACTTAAGTCCTGACTGAGGTCTCGAAAACTGGAAAGACGCGAATTTTGAGCAGAAACCTCATGCCTAAGGCATTATAGCTATGTCATAATTTCCAGGTTTGAATGTTGAAAATTATGATGCAAGTTCAAGATGTAATTCTCAAAATTTTATATCTTTAGATTTTTCTACACTAGAAAAATTTGCTCACACAAAACTGAAAATTGGATCATTTTTTGATAATATAAATGGCACCATCACAAAAAAGTTTCTATAAGATAATAACCCACTTTCTTTGTTCTGAAATTTCAAAAGTAGTATTAAGTTACATTAAATTGGCTGAAAAATTTTTTAAAAAACCACACACTGCCATGGGTATCCGAAATTAAGCTTCAAATATTTCCAAGATTGTTGCTAATTAATGCCATTTCAATAAGACAGATGAACCTTTTAATTTAGCACCATTTTTTTAAATCTTACACACTGAGGGGAACAGATACCATATCATAATTTATTTTCTTTGCCCAAGTTAATGCACTGGTATATCTAGTGGAATTTTCTCAGGCTACCTAGTTAAAAATTTAAACTCTTTAATATTTTTTTTAATCCTAAGTATTTAAGGTTTCTAGCATGAACTATCTGAAATCAAACTAAACAATTGTTTAAACCCAACTTTATACTGTAAGATAGTGCAATGCTTTAGAAACCCATTTAGATACCAGATTGTTACAATAATAAATCATCTTTTAGATACACATTCAGCCAAGATCATCCCCAAGAAACAATCTATAATATCAACATATTACTGCATTCATTCTCCCTTTTGTTAAGCAAACAGAGGTGGAGTAATCCTTAAAGTGCAGGTAAGGAATAAGGGAGTTCCCCACAGCAAAATGGCTCGGGCAGCTGCTGGGAGTCCCTTAGCCTCACTTTTTACTTACAGGATTAGTTCCTCTGGTTTGGTTTGACCCCAGGCACCAGGCATATTCTATATCTCCCAACTTTTCAGTAGTCAGCTCCCAAATAGTTCATTTTCTGCTTGCAGTTTTTTGACTTCTAGGCTTCCCCAAGAGGGCAGAGTGGGGACTCCTTTAAAGTCCACTCTGGGGTGTCAAAATTTATGACTGAAGGTTTGGATCCCATCCCCAAATCCAATTAATGCCAATTTAATAATGAGGACAGGGTTTTGAGAAAAGTTTATTCGAGATATCAAAGTTCTTAGACCCCAGGCATTTCCCTCTGCAGTTGGCGTGCTCAACCCAACTATGGAAAGAAAAGAAAACAGTGCTTCCCTAATCTCGCTTAACAAAGGGGAGTAAAGTACATCAAAGTTCTTTAAAACACAGCTAAGAGAGGTGTAAAAGGTGAGAACAGAAAAGCTGGCGGTTTTATTGACTTTTGGTCCCTCACAGGAGAAGCATTAGGTTAAAATTTAGCTAAAGTTACTTCCACACATCTAAGGCAGGTTGGAACACGGGACTCTGCATCGGTCCACACAATGCCATCACATTTAACAGAAACACAGACAAAAAGACACACAAAGACCATCATGCAGCTCCCGTTTGTTCACAACCCTAAGATCTTCAAACTTGTGACTCAGTGAGAATGGAGGGAAGAGGGGGAGGTGCAGAAGGTTTGAGTGATAGGATCGTGGGCAAAGGGGTCAGGTTGGAGCCAGGGACCAGAAAAGGCTTCAAGGACAGAGGCATGAAATGGCTTTGGCCCGTAATGAGAGTTACTCAAATATAGACAACGACAATACAAACGTGACACAAACACGGACACACAGTTAACGTTTAACATGAGTTCAGAAGGAGAGATTAGAACCTAGTAACTGGCAAAACCTGATGGGTTAGACCACAAAGACACAGTGAATTCAACCTGAGAGACATAAGTAGCCAGCAAGACCTGTCAGGTTGGCAGCAGAGTCACCTAATTAGGACATATCCGTCCCTCCCCGAATCGTCCAAGGAGTCCCTTGCAAGGACGTGGTCTGTGGCTTCAGGACACGTCTGTCCACCACCGCCAGTGGGAACTTACGCTCTCTGCTGGCAGCCACTCTGCCAACAAAAACCGAAAACCGAAAAACCAAACCTGGTAGGGAAGATGGCCGCTGCGTACGGGGGTTGCTGAAATGCTGAGTGTGGTGCTCAGTGCAGCGGCTTTAATTGAGATTTCGTGCAGTTGGTTAGAGCTCCTTTTACCGTTAATCTGTAGTAGATAACTTGCCAAGCAGCAGGAAGAACAAAGAGATGGAAAAAGAGACGCTTGGCTGCGCAAAGCCATGGGCGCTTTGCGCGCATCTGCTTCCTCTTTCGCTTCGCTCCAGGCAGAGAACCTGAATGTGTAATCAGCAGTGGATTGTAAGTACCTGATGCAAAGAAAGCTCAGTTACTTCCGCCCCCTTTTTTAAAATATTTTTATATACAGGGAGAGTTTATGGACTGGGATTGTTCGCTGGGCTGTGGTTTCTGTGCCGAAAATCCACTCCTCAGGAGCCACCATTTGCTTTCTGCTGGCTGTCTTGATGACTCTGTCTAAATTGTCCGGCTGCCGCATCTAGAGGTTGGAGCTGGGCTAAGGGCCGAGTCCTGTCCTCTGAAGGCTGGACCGTGGCCTCGAGCGCCTAGGTCGCCTGTTCGCCGCTGCACCTTCGGGCAGAGCCTGTCTCTGGGGTCATTCTGCATTCCCCTGCTAAGGGACCTGTGCTCTGGAGGAGGGGTCCGGAGAGCCATGGTGGCAGCTGCTTGGGCCCCAGGGGATGGGCACCGGGCTGAGGAGCAATGGAGGCCGCAGTGGTTCCGCTATAGTCACAGTCGAGCGCAGCACCCATGAGCGCGGCTAACGTGAGCATGGTCCAGAGGCAGAGGCAATGGCGGCAAGGATTCATTTCTAGAAATCTGGACTGGAAACAGAAGCAGTAGTGTTACAATCCCAAGAACTTGCTTATGCCAGGAAGCTGTAAGGGTAACATGAATATCATTGAGGAGATCTAACATGGTGGCAGGTGCAGAGAGATCAAGTCTCTGACATCTTCAAATGTGCGGGCATAGGGAGCCGTAAACTGTCTAAATGCTGTTTGCTCAGGATCACTAGGCAATGCTCAGCTGATGTGGATCTGGGGCGTACAATCTGGGCCCCTCAGAACACACACACTGAGTCCGGATATGCTGCATTCAACCTCCAGTTCGCCTGCTTCTCATGACTCAGCACTAAAGATCCAGCTGAAATAATTGGTCGGCCCTTCTGAATTTACAGAGGTAAAAGCCAACTGAGCCTTCATAGGCAGTGGCCAAAGGACTGAAATGGGGCTTGGGAAAGTCAGTCAGGACTCACCCGTTGCATTGGTCACCCGGCAAAGGGAAAGAATGGTCACCATTTGCACGAGATACCACCATGGCAGAGAACTGACATCACGAGTGGAGGAGATATCTTCATTGAAACCTTTGTGACAGGTGTTTAATCCCCTAGCCATCTCTCTCCACACAGTGGAGAAACCTTAAGAGCACCTCCCAGCTCTTTCATAACGGCCCCTCCTAGCTCTCCTGTGAGCTCCATAGCCAGAACGAGGGAATCAGGAGTGGCATTGGACTTGCGTTCAGGAGCTCTCGGCTACCGCTCCCACCAGTGCAGACAACTGAGGTCTCTTGCACCAGCTACCAGGGGCGTGGCTCCTGGAGGGCAAGCAAATTTGCTCAGGGTTCTCAGCCCCAAGCTCTACAAACTTAGGGGCTGAGGGAGGCAAACAGGGAGAGTGTGCCCAGGTATTCATGAAAACAGGGCTCCCAGGAGCAGCAGAACTGGCGTGTAGCCAGTATTGTGGTGAGCGGGGCCTGGTTTGAGGAAACACAAGAGAAGGCCCTAGGCACTCAGGATTGGAGACCCACCCAGTCTGGGACTTAGAGCTGCTGCACAGTTAATGGTTCCCACCTTTGAGAGGAGAAGCTTGGCCCAGTGGGCACAGCACCACCTACTTTAAGAGAAGTTAATCGAAATCTATGACTGCATTTATGTTTTTTTTTTCTTTTTCTTTCATTTTTATTTTTTGTTGGTGTAGTTGTTCTTTAACTTATTTTATGTTTTCAATTTTTTTATTTATTATTAGTAGTATTATTTCTTTAAATTTTAATTTTCATTTTTTATTATCATTATTATTTTTTTTAATTTCTTCCTTTCTTTATTTTCAATTTTTTTTCTTTTTGTTATTTCTGTAGGTGTTATAAGTACCACCTGATATGGTCCTTTCCAGTGGGGTTCCAGGGATGACACCTGATGTCATCTTACGTAGACAAAGTCTCTTACTTGATATCGATGTGGAGTCCCCTTGTCCCCAGGTTGGTAGGCAGTGGTCAGCCGTTTTCACAGGTATCCCTGAGTTCTTTCAAGAGCTTTAAATCTGTCAAGCAAGGGGTGTGAAAGGGATCGTTAGGTCTTAGAGTTGGGGTTAGGTCCCTTCCTGGAAGAGGGGCACCATAGAGAATTTCATAGGGGGTGAGGTTACACAAAAAACAGAGTGAGTATTTCCTTCATGAAACAGTGCATAAGGCAGTAGCATAGTACAATCTTTTATTCCGGTCTCTAAGCTTAATTTTTTAAGGTCTGTTTAATGGTTATATTCATTCTTTCCACCTGTCCTAAACTCTGGGGTATATAAGCACAATGTAACTTCCAATTAATCCCCAGGGTCCTGGCTAACCCCTTACTTATCTGGCCCACGAACGCTGGTCCAGTATCAGACCCTTTTAACTTAGGCAGGCCATATCTTGGAAAAATATCTTCTAGGATCTTCTTGACCAAAATTTGCGCTATTTCTTTTCTTTTCTTTTTTCTTTTATTTTGAGGGGAAGGCTTCAATCCATCCTTAAAATGTACCTACAAAGACTAGGAGATATTTAAGTCTATACCTTGCTGGCTTAATTTAAGTAAAGTTCACTTCCCAGAATTGTCCTGGTTTGGTACCTCGTAGGTGCTTTCCTGCAGGAAGCTTGGAAGGGTAAGCATTAACTAATTGATGGACCCGACAGGCTTTTGTTACCCATTCAGTTATTTCCTTCACTGTGAGTCGGTGAGTGGAAAACTCTGTTCTTGATCCTTCAGGAATGCCTGCAGATTCTTTGAACCATGGTGAGTGAGTTGATGTATATTTTCTACTGACATAGTTAGAGCCGTGACTCTTGGAATTTCTACTGAAGGATTTAGAAATTCCACTTGGGGGCCTTCAGGGTTAAAAGTTATTTTGGCCCAGAGCTTGGTGAGCAGATCTCTGCCCATCAATGGGGCCAGGCATTCTGGGATTACTAGGGAGAAATGATGGATTTTTCCTTTCCCCAAGTCAATGGTCCTCTTAGTTGTCCAAGTCCGATATTTACTGCCATTAGTTTTTTGAACTAGAGACCTTTTATTACATAGAGCGCCTAATGTGGCTTTAAGGGCTGAGTATATTGCCCCTGTATCCAGTTTACTCGGGTCTCCTCCACTTCAAAAGTTTCCCTGAGCTCGGGGAAGGGATATGAGACCCGACTTTCTTAGTCATCCTCCAGAGTCAGAATGGCTGGCTGGCCTGGCTGTCACTTTCTAAGGCAATTTTGACCCAGTGTCCTTTTTCTTTAGAGTAGGCACATTGATCTGAGGCCAGGGGTGGCCTCTGTCGTGGGCCAACTTATCCCTTCTTGTCTCCCTGTTTCTTAATTTCTGGCCTATTTGTTGTTGTGACCAGGACCTTAGTCAACACCTTAGTCTACCTTTTGCTTCATTAACCTCACTTTGCTCCCTTCTCTTCCTCAGTTTCTCTCTTATAGTATATCTTCTCAGATTCTCTGACGAAATCTCTCAAAGTGATATCTTGTAATCAATCTAAGCTTTGTAAATTTGTTTTAATATCGATTGCAGTTTGCCCATCATGACAGATGCCTTCTGATTCTCTGCCTGAGGATCGAAAGGAATATATGTCCTATATGACTCCATAATTCTCTCTAGAAACATAGAGGGAGATTCATCTGGCCCTTGAATAATCTCTCTTACCTTGGCCAAATTAGTTGGTCACTAGCGGCTGTTTGGAGACCCAGTATTAGAGCCCAGCTTGAAGTGGACAGAAGCTCCCTACTTTCAAAGGTGTTGGGGTCACAGTTGGGTCGGTTAAAGGGAAAGCCGGCTTTGATTATGTTGGGTAGTTGTGTCGGATGAACATCTGGTCCGAGGATATTTTTTTCTAGGTTCCTGGAGGATTCCCTTTTGTTCCTCTGTCTTGAAGAGAGTTCCTAGGAGTTGTTGGCAGTCTTCTGAAGTAGGCTGTTGTGAAAACATTAATGACTCAACCACACCTGAGAGCTGTGTTGGGTACTCGGAAAAGGGGGATTGTAATTTTTTAAGTTATATAGGTCTGGAGAGAGGCCAATACTGGTAGGCTTGCATTTTTCCCCCATGGCCATCGATAACCATTGGCCTCTAGGGAAGGAGGGGTAGCATCCCGAGAGTTCCAGGGTTTTCAATCTTTTGCCACCAGCGCATTCCTTTAGCTGGGCCTGCTTCCTCCATGGGAGAAGGTGCTGTGTGTGCCACAGGGAAATTATCTGGAGGGCGCTGGGCCGGCTTAGCTTCCTGCAATGGACGAGAGGCTGAGTCAGCAGCAGGGGAATCACTTAGAGTGTGTTGGGGGCTGGGGAACCAGGGCAGGGGATAAGGAGGGGGAGGAGAGTCTAGTAGAGTCAAATCTGGTGACTCAGGGAGAACAGAGGGTGGAGGAGAAGAAGAAGAAGAGTGTTTGAGAGTTCCTGGGGGAAGAAGTTGGAGCAGGGGCAGCAGCAAGGATAGGCTTCACCAATGGAGGAGGAGCTTTGCAGAGGTCCTGCTGAGTTAAGATACATGGCTGTTGATCCAGATGGCTATGTGGCCCTGGCTAAAAGCCAATATCTCTGACTTTTTAAATTAGTGGGAAGTAGAAAGATCCTTCTAGGGGCCATTCAACTCCAAATGTTGGCCATTCTGAGGTACAGAGAATCTGCAACATCCGGCACTTTACTGAAAAAGAAAGATTCTGAGCCCTTAAGCGGACTTTGGGCCAGTGATCAAGGGTCAGGGAAAAAGGCATTGAAGTGCGCTGTCCCATAATGAAAGATACACAAACAGTGAAAGCAACGACACATGACACAGACAAGACAAGACAATAAAGACAGGCAATGGACGTCCAACACTGAGACCAGGACTGAGTTGCCAGCAAAACCCGATGGGCTGGCAATACCGAATCCGAATCAAAATATCACTGAGTCGAGGAGACTATTGTTCCTCAATTTCTGGAGTCCTCTGTGGTGTCCTCCAGAGACATGGCTTGAGTTCTGTAACACCACTGTCAGGCATCGTCAGAGAGAGCTCACACTCTTCATTGACAGTCAATTTGCCAAGCCCTAACCTGAAACCTGAAACCAGAAAGAGGCGCCTTACTTACCTGAGAGGGGTCCTTTGGGATCTCTCGTCCACAACTGCTCGATCTAGGTGGAACCTCCATATGTAAAGGTCGGGCTAGCGTCAGAAGAAGGGACAACCAAGAGACTTTATCATGCAACAGCAAAGGATTTACTGGGGGTCCAGCATGTTTGAGCTCAGAACTCACTTGAACAGAGCAGAGAGCCCTGAGAACAGCTTAAGTAGAGCTTATATACTTTCCTTGGAGAGGGCAGAGAGGGAAGTTTATTGATGAGTCTGGGCGACTGGGCGGTTTGCGTGCAACCAGGTGAGGGAGTACATTCTGCAGTTTGGCAGTAGGGAACGGCACATTCTGGGAACAAGATTAGCAAATATTCTCAAAATTTCAAAAGTGTTTTGTTAAGCATACAGAAAAACAGGAAGTGACAAGTACCTATTTTATTAAGCTTTCACTACTGACTATCCCTTTTTTACTGGATGTTCTCTTCTACATTCAATCATCCAAGGTACAAGGTCCTATGCCCCTGTATATGGATTTATCTGAGACAACTTTGCAGAAAGTAATTCAAAGATATGGATATCAATCAGGGGCCCAATGCCCTTCTGGGCTTCAAATCTTATTTAGATTTCTGTTTTCATACATATATTTCACCTATGTTTTATATATATATATATATCATAGTATATATATTTCATCCACGATTTCACAAATTTACAGGCATTTGTTTCACGTTCAATCAATTCCTTCTTCAGAACACATGTATTCCTCCAGGTCTCTTGACTGGTCTTTTCATGAGACTTCTTGCCAAGCACATTATTATTGATTTCCATAATCACTTTTGAAGCAAAACTCACACACTGTTCATGATAAACCATAACCCTAATATTACCATTAAATGTGGAACTGGTTGGAATGAATGATTGTATATCAATATAAGATTTTCTGTATATTTTCATGTATCAATTCAAAAAATTATTTAAAATTGGAACCAGTTATATTATTTATTCTCAGTATGGTCTATTCATGCATTATCTCTATATCCAAAGACACAGCGTACACCTATTGTACCCCCGATACTAATTTATACGTCTTCAAATTATTGCTCAAAGAAATGGTGGAAGAAATACTCATGTCACCTGATCTCCTTATACATTTTATCACAGTAATATTCTGGACACAAAAAGCAAAGTTTACACTTATGATTGTACCAGAGCTTTCATTGAAATGAGCTTCCTCACCATTTAATGGTTCCTGAATGAATTGTAAGCCACAATGGCTCCAACTTCAACCTTGTAAAATGGATAGATGAATACCATGAAATTTTTGAAATTCGCATGACGAGGTGGCAATGAAGAACATTTGGATGTCCTGTTGCTGATCATTATTATACCAGACAGTGCCTTGATTGATGGGTATAATGAAAATGGTGTAGAACTGAGATGCCGGTTAGTTGAAAACTGCAGAGTAGTTGGCCCAGAGCAGTGATGTGCAGGTGTGTGATAAAATATTTGTGGTGGTGCCATGTGGATCTGCCATTGACTTCCAAATGGCTTTTAGCTGATATGGTGCACCAAGCAGACCCTTATATGTAAAGGCGTCTTGTTATATGGAGAGGTTTCAGGGCAATGTTTAGAATCAGTTTGCTATCTTCAAGGGGGCAAGCATATGGGATAGAAGCATGGTTGGTGCGTTCTCCTGCAGACTCTGAACCACCACATGTCACAAAACTCCCTCCAACACTGTGTCCCAGTTGAACTCCTTGTATTTCGTGAAGCAAATACCAATTTCCCAGTGCAGCAGCAAGAAACACCACGAAAATTGGAGGATGACCAAATGGCTTCACAGTCCACATGGGAGACACTTCGGCCCAGTGGCCTCAGTTTACCTACAAAGAGAGAATTCAGCACCACTGCCTCATGATCATTGGAAAATAAGAAACCATGTTCTCCAGGTAACATAGATGCAGACCCAGCTTTGATGGTTTCATGACAAATGAAGATAAAGCTCCTGACAACAACATATATTTCAAGTGCCACACCTCAGAGGCAGTTTCACCAGAATTCTTTTGGCCAGCAGAGCTCCATGGTTGTGTAGTGTTTACACTGTCCCGTACTTTTGGAAACTCCTCTACCAGTTCCCAGGATGGGAACTCCTGAGCATTTTCCATTCCAGATTTGTATTCACAGATTTTCAAACTCTTCCCTTCTAATTGTGTCTCACTGGGCCAAAGGTAATGTCAAGGCATTGTTCTGGATGAGAGTTGGAAGTTTATTGTGTAGCACATATTTGCATACACATTGGATTCATTATCCTATTTACCATTTGAAATACTGAATCCCTGACACTAACCCATACCCTAATAGACTCTGACTACTTATCCTAAAATGATGGAGAAAAAGAAACCTAACAGGATAGAAATACAGGCCTTTCATAGGAGGCATGGTGTATACTTGGATTTTCCTTCTGCTTTATCAAGGGTATGTGTTATCATTCTTGTCAACCTTTCATTGGACTATTTCTCCATGAGTTTTTAAAGTTAACACATACGTAAATTCCTGTCTCCTTTTCTGTGTAGCCTATTCAGAACATGTATATTTTTATGCACATATAGACTTCTACCTGGTATCACACGTACATTCTTGTGAGCAAACTGACTTTGGAATTTACAAATTATGAGAATACATCACTGCCCCTAAATACTGATGGAACTGAAAATTCAACCTATGGGTGAGCTTCCTAGTGAACAACATTAAACATAAATCCATGTTCAGTAAAATTAATATTTTTAGGTATGTGGATGATATATATTTCATGATAAATTTCGATTGGCATATATATTGCTACATTTTAATGTGTGTGTGTGTGTGGGTGTGTGTGTATATATATATATATATATATATATATATATATATATATATATATATATATACTCTCCAGATTTTCCAAAATATGAAATATATGTGTCTTATTATACACTCCGTAAATTCATTCTAGTTCGTGTATGTGGATTTATAATCAACATTTCACATTTCACAAGATTATTCTCAGAAATATTCAACCACCTGAAATACATATTTGTTTCCTAGTACTGAAAACTAACTTCAGTGAATGGTCCTTATATATCCTAATATTTCTATAGTAACTGACCAGGATTAACATCAATGCAGTTAGATTCCTATGGGACATGATATGTATTTTGAAGTTTGTTTTTATTCAACACTGGTACATTACTTTTTCTTCAGTTAATGGACATCATAGGATATATCTTTTCATCCACAAGTTCACAAATTTATAGGCATTTGGTTCACTTTCAATCACTTCCTCTTTCAGAAAACATGTATTCCTTTATGATTATTTAGTGGTATTTTCACTAGACTTCTTTCTAAACATATTATTTTCGATTCTTTAATCATTTTTGAAGCAAAACTCACACACACTTCATGATAAACCGTAACCCTAATGTTACCATTAGAAGTACACAAAGTACACCTATTTGTACTCCCAATACTAATTGATACATGTTCAAAATATTGCTCCCAGAAATGGTGGAAGAAATACTCATGTCACCTGATCTACATATACATTTTATCACAGTGATATTCTGGACACAAAATGCAAAGATCACACTGATGATTGTAACAAAGCCTAAATGGAAAGTGAGCATGAATTACTAAAAACATCCATGTCCAGGTTACTTAATGCTCTCAAATGTCAATCCTATTGGTGACTACAAGTTTGTTTCTTCCTTAGATTATATACTCAACCTCAACCCTGTGAAAATGTTTAATCCTATTACTCACTTTATAATTTGTCTGATTTCCTAATGTCTCTATTGATATCTGCTTTCCTACATATTTTCCCCAGTTCATCAATGTGACTGACTCTTCACATGTGCTGATATTTACATTCACTCTCTACCCGAAACCCTATTGCTGAAGAACTTTTGGTCCAGATCCTATATTCACTCTTCTTTCTAAACCTTCCGACTCTCTTCCTAATCCTACCGACTCCCACTTTTTGACTGGATGTTGTCTTCCACATTCAGTCATCCAAGGCACAAGGTCCTATGCCATTGTATATCGATTTATCAGAGACATCTGTGCAGAACATAATTCAAAGCTAAGTATCCCAATCAAGGGCTCAATAGCCGTCCGGGCTTCAAATCTTACATACATTTCGGTTTTCATCCTTACATTTCACCTGTATATTCTTTTAAATATTGCAGGTTCCAAATACCATTATTCATCCCCCAAATTATTTCTAACCCAAATCGAACCTGTTGTTAATCCTAAGCATACACTCTTCCCTCAATCTAACTACAGAAGAGCATGGACAGAGTTGGTCTTACAATAGAGGAATGTAGGTGATCTTCCACCTGCTGAGAACCTCAGAGTTCCATGCAGATATGATCCTTGGAAAAGTTGTAGGCAGCTATGAAGGACCTGAGAGAGCAAAACTTATTTTACATGGCAAACAACCTGGAGAGGATGAAAGGATGTGTCTGAATCAGCCTCTCTCTTCTTAATGTAGAGAAGATGGACCAAAGCAGGCCTGTGTGGAGAGAAGTTCCCCGTTGACTATGGTTGATATACCATTCTGACTTGTGAAAGTGTCACAGGAAGTAGGAGCACCCTCCATCTCATGGGACCATTTGAAGCAACTGTTAGAACAAAGTGGTTGCCAGGGCAGTGACATCATTCATTTTTGAAGAAAGTGACTTCACCTCACTTACTTGGTGATGGAACTCTCTGAACTTGGGATCCAGGAAGCCAGGCACCCAGAGATAGTCCCAGTCGCTGTCCCAGTGGGATAACTTGTTTCGATTTACCAAGGACAGACAGTCTTTTTTGGTATCTACTGATGTGAAGATGGACAAATGCCAGGAGAGCTTTGTAGAGGGACCTTTCCTAAGAAAGCAGGTAGTCGCTCACAGTTGGTTCCTGACAACTTCACAGAGTTGGCCGAGGAGACCAGATCTGAGACAGGACAGGCCAATTCAGGGTAACATACTATGGTCGACCAGTCCGAGGACACTCTGGATAGTCAAAGACTTATTGGGGGTAGGAAGTGCCTTTGTGGTTGTTGGTGTAAGTTTGTGGTTTTTATTCATGTTCTCAGAATAGGTAGGAAAGGCAGTTTGTTTGGTATGGAGTGGAGTACTTCTAGAAAGCCGTTTGACAAGGCTAGTGTCTGTGTATCCCACTGTGTCCGTGTTTGTAGACATGAGAAAAGAGAATGCATCAATGAATACGTCCTGTCTAGTAGAAAGCTTCCCAGCATTCATCCTACCCAATTTATGAGTGGATTGTAGCTTGACTTATGGATGAGCAACCCCTACTATCCTCCTATGTTCCTGTTTTCCTCCCGAATTCTGGCCACTATCCAGAATAGGCTCATGTTTTTGTGTCCAAGATATGTGCCACCTCCAAGCTCTGTGACATGGCCATGTACTGGATAGCAGAATGGAGTGGCGAGCATCGCAGAAAATGCAGATATCAATGTGACCAGGAAAGTCTCAGTGGAGAAACCCTGCTTTGGGCCTTTTGCTTACCTATTGTTCTGTTGCCTTGAGTGTAAGAAAGTTTCTTGCCTCAGGCCACCCCTTTTTGAAGCCTGAAGAAAACAGTTTTCAAATGGAAATTAATGGGCATCACCTGTAGCTCTTTGGTTAATTGCTTTGGAAAGGGATGTGTCTGAATAAGCCTCTTGTCCCTGTGTCAGGCTATGAGTTAGATTCTCAGCACCTGATGGATCTAAAGTACGTTCCCATGTGTGTATCGAAAACCGAAATGTAAAAATATCAGTCATTCTGGAAGAAGTCTCTTGCCTTTCTCTGTTAGGTTCCTGACCTCCATCAAGTGAGAATAGGGATCCTTTGGTTAAAATGAGTTCCTCAAAGGCCTGCAGAGGGTAGACAATAGGTGCTTGTGTTTCCTCATTACTCCAAATCACATAAAGAATCTATACCTGACAGTCAGTAGGCCTCAAATTGGAGAATCAGAGCAGTATTAACGGCAGGCTTATTTGATCACTCCAGGTTCAGAGGAAAGGGGTCCAGTTCACCCTTACTTTAGGCAAAAGAGGGGCAAGGGAGCATATTTTGGACACTGTCTTGGCCTGCACCCATCATGTAAACCTTCAGCCAGAGGTTTTGATGAGTGTCTCAATGGAAGAAGATGTGGGCCATGTGGGAGTGTTTTGGTTTTAATTGTGGTTGGAAGAGATTACTTGGTCCACCTCAGCTGGAACTCTGGTGTGTTTCCCCTAAGAGACTGAGTTCTGGAACTGAACTCATACAAGTATTGCCATGAATTGCGTTGGGATTTTAGGAGGCCACGCATGAGAGTCGCCATTGGAAACTGAGATCTAGGCTCAGGGTGGCTTTCCACACAGCACTGGGAATCTCAGCCAGGATATCACATGATTTTTTTCTGAAAATCTTGGCAGACATAGTTGAGAGTCAAAACAAACATGGACCTCACTTTGTAGACCTCAATGGGCCTGGATTCACGTGACCATTTTGACACTTTTTTGGATGACTTGCCTGTGAGAGTTCTCCAGAGCATTCATTGAAATGAGCTTCCTCACCATTGAATGGTTCCTAAAATAATTGGAACTCACAGTGCCTCCAATATCATCCTTGAAAAATGGCTAGATAAATACCATGACATTTTTGAAATTCCCTTGACCAGGTGGTACAGGAGAACCTTTGGATGTACTGTTGCTGATCCTGAGTGTACCAGACAATGCCTTGATTGACTGGGTTTCATGAAAATGGTGTAGAACAGAGATGCTAGTAAGTTGGAGCCTACTGAGTAGTTGACCAAGAGCAGTGGTGTGCAGTTTTGTGATAAAATTTCTGTCCTGGGGCCTTGTGGATCTGCCTTTGACTTCCAAATGGCTTGTGGCTGACATGGTGCATCCTGCAGACTCTTATATGTAAAGGCATCTTTTTATAAGGAGAGGTTTAACCAAAATGTTCACAATCAGGTTATTATGGTCAAGGGGGCAAACTATGTGGGATAGAAGCCTGGTTGGCGCATTCTCCTGCAGATCCTGACCCACCATACCTGACAGAACTCCCTCCAGCTCTGAGTCCCAGTTGAGCTCCTTGTATTCCGTGAAGCAAATACCAAATTCCCAGTGCAGCACCAAGAAACACCACGAAATGTGGAGGATGACCAAATGGACTCACAGTCAACATGTGGATACACTTAGCCCCCGTGGCAACAATTTGCCTACAAAGAGAGAATTCAGCACTACTGCCTCATGTTCATTGGAAAATAAGAAAGCATATCCTCCAGGTCACAGAGAATCAGACCTAGCTTTGATGGTCTCACTAGAAAGGAAGCTAAAGCTCCTGACAACAACATATATTTCAAGTGCCCATCCTTAGAGGCAGTTTATCAAGAAGTCTTTAGGCAGGCAAAGGTCCATGTTTGTGGAGTGGTTTACCCTGTCTCTTACTTTTGGAAATTCCTCTACCATATCCAAGGTTGTGAACTCCTGATAATTTTCCATTGCAGATATGTATTCAAAGATTTTCTAACTCTTCTCCTCTAATTGTGTCTTACTTGGGGCGAAGGTGATGTCTAGGCATTGTTCTGGATGAGAGTGGGAAGATTTTGTGTAGCACATATTTGCATACACATTGCATTCATTTTCCTATTTTTCATATGAAATACTGAATCCCTGACACTAACCCACACCCTTCTAGACTCTGAATACTAATCCTAATATGATGGAGGCAAATATCCCAAACACTAGAGAAATACAAGCAGTTCAGGGGAGGCATCATGTATAGTTGGACTGCCTTTTTGCATGATTTTTCGTAGGTGATACAAATCTAGTGAATTTTTAATTGAAATAGTTCTCCATTGAGTTTAAAGTTCACTTATGTGTGAATTCCTGTCTCCATTTCTCTGGAGCCTATTCAGCACATGTATTTTTAAATGCACAAATAGAATCATACTTAGTATCACTCATACATTTTTGTGAAGTGGCTGACTTGGCAGAAAGAAATTCTGAGAAGAGATCACTCCTCCTAAATGCTTTTGGAACTGAAAATTCAACCTATGGGTGAGCTTCCTAGTTGAACAACATTATACATAAATCCATGTTCAGTAAAATGAATATATTTGAACCTGTGGATTATGTATATTTCATGATGAATTTTGTTTGGCATATATATTGCTACTTTTGAATGTGTCTGTGTGTGTTTTTTGTATATATATATATATATATATACACTCTCCTGACTTTTCAAAATATGTAATATTTGTGTCATATATACACTCCCTAAATTCATTCATGTTAATTAATGTAGATTTATAATCAAATTTTCACAAGTTTATGCTCAGATATATTCATCCACCTGGAATATATTTTTGTTTCCTTGTACTGAAAACTAACTTTATTAAATGGTCCTTACAAATCCTATTGTTTCTACAGTAACTGACCCAGTTTAACATCAATGCAAGTAGATTCCAATGGGACATGATGTGTATTTTGACGTTCATTTTAATTAAACACTGTTACATACTATTTCTTCGGTTTTTGCACATCATAGGATATATATTTCATCCACAAGTTAGTAAATTTATAGGCTTTTGTTATACTTACAATCACTTCCTGCTTCAGAACACATGTATTCCTCTATGTTTCTTGACTCGTCTTTTCATGAGACTTCATTCCAAATACATTATTTTCCATTTCCATAATCACTTTTGAAGCAAAACTCACACACCCTTCATGATAAAACATAACCCTAATATTACCATTTGATGTATAACTCGATGGAATGAATGATTGTATATCAATATAAGATTTCTTATATATTTTCAGATATCAATTCAATCCATTATTTAAAGTTGAAACAGTTATATTATTTATTCACAGTATTGTCAATTCATGCATTACTTCTATATTCATAGACACAGGGTACAACTTTTGTACCCCCAATACTAATTTATACGTCTTCAAAATATTGCTCCCAAAATGTTAGAAGAAATACTCATGTCACCTGATCTACATATACATTTTATCCCAGTAATATTCAGATCACAAAATGCAAAGGTCACACTTATGATTGTACCAAAGCCTAAATGGAAAGCAATCCTGGATTACTAAAAACATTCATGTCCAGGTTGCCTATTGCTCTCAAATGTCAATGATATTGGTTAGTACATATTTGTTTCTTCCTAAGTTTATATATTGAAACTCAACACTGTTGATAATGTCTAATCCTATCACTCACTTTATACGTTGCCTGATTTCATAATGTCTCTATTGATATCTGCTTTCCTACGTATTTTCTCCAGTTCATCCTATACTCACTCTTCGTCCTAATCCTACCAGCTATGTTTCTAATCCTACCGACTATCCCTTTTTGAATGGATGTTCTCTTCAACATTCAATCATCCAAGTAAAGGTCAGGCGCGCGTTGGAGGAAGAGTCCACCAAGAGACTATCTCATGAAACAGCAAAGGGTTTATTGGGGGTCCAGCATGCTGGTACTCAGAGCTCACTTGAATAGAGTAGAGAGCCCTGAGAAAAGCTTAAGCAGAGCTTATATACTTTCCTTTGTGATGGCATGGAGGGAAGTATATTGATGGGTCAGGGCAAGTGGGCAGTTTGCGTGCAACCGGGTGAGGGAGTACATTCTGCAGTTTATCAGTTGGGGACAGCACATTATGGGAACAAGATTAGGAAACATTTCTCAAGAATTCAACAGTGTTTTGTTAAGCGTACAGAAAAAAAGGAAGTAACAAGTGCCTATTTTATTAACCTTTCATCCCCCAATTCTTCTTCTGGCTACTTTTAATCATAAAAGTGATCATTGCCGGGTGTCACATTCTATGTCTGCTAGTGGGGTATTACCATAAGTTCAACTTGTCCAATTTGAGCTTGGAGAAAAGAAATTACACGGTTTAGCAACAGGATTTTATAGTTAGCAATAATATGAGGATTATTATTGGACTGGCCAGGGTTGATAAATTCATAGTTAACGAGGGGACTGTGTGAACCAAGACTCAAACCACCCTTTATGGGCCTCCCTCTCTCGTTGACACTCTTCAAGGCATTTTTTAATTTACTCATAGATTTTTTAACAACTCCACTATGGTCAGCATAAACACAACATTCTTCCATCGATGCAGAACAAAGGACCCCTTCTCTCATGAAGAGGAGGATCAACACTCGACTGTTCTGTAAAACAACTTCAGAGAGAGAGGTTAAAAATTCCTGAAAAGCTGTGATAGAGGTTTCTAATATCTTTAAGTTTTGGTGTATTGTTGCTTCTTATTGGGTCATTTGATGTGTCTCATGGACCAAGGCAGTAGTTCTTGTGCCCACCCCTGCAGCAACTCCTATTCCTAATAGGATGGCTAAAGTGAGGGATATATGTTCCCAGTGGAACCGGGTTTTATGGCCACCTATTTGATCTTCAAATGAGCCTGCATCATAATAAAGCACTCTGGGAAACATCTGCACCATTACACAATTAATCCCAGCTGTTGACCATTTGATGAAAACATAAACAATGTTTAAGTATATAGAATTATACTGTTTTAGGCACAGACAAGGCAAGGCACCTAAGATAGTACCAAAGACAGGGAGACAGTCCTGTTTGTTGCAAACGGTTTCAGAGGGCATTACTTCTGTTGTAATCAACTAATCCCCTGAAACCCAAGTTTCGGTAGTTTCAGAATTTTGTACCCAACATGTAAGGGAAGGGGCTCAGAAGTTCACAGTCTGCAGAAGTTCACAAAAGGAAGTTTTTATCCTTCTTTTTCCTCTGTTCTGGGCAAGTTAACTTTTCAAGGACACCTGGGTGAGGGAGAGCTTTTTCTTCCCTTTATATTTTCCCCCTGCCAGCTGTTACCATGGAGCCCAGTTGGTAACATCTTTATCATAAAAATCTAGCCATCTCTGTGAAGCCCCAGCTCAAGGCCAGAGGCCTTGTTCACATATTTTGTGAAAAACTAGTAATGAGGTGTCTAGCGTAGGAGTGCTGATTGTTTTAGCCAGTGGCCAAGTAGAAGAGGGCAACACTAAAAGAGGAAGTTTATCTACTCTGAACTCTTTTATTGGGACTCTTTTGCTGAAAGCCCTAAAGTCAGCCATGGTGAAGACTTCTGGAGAAGGTCAGTTAAGACTTTTCTGAGGGCCTGGTACAGAGGGGGAAGACTGGGAAGGTGTGGCTGTGAGCAGCTCCATTGATCTGAATGAGGTAGGAGAGATGTAAAAGAATAATGGGAAAGGGGTCTGGGATTTTCCTAGAAACAAAAAGTTGAGCAGTAGAACAGGTAGAGCAAAGGGAAAGACGGGAGTTAGTATCCCTAAAAAACTGTGAGTGACTTTAAATTCTTAGTAACCTGTTTTCAGTGATGACAAAGAAATTTTAAAGGCCATTTTCATTTTATTTTGGATAGGGGTCTAAGGGCTCTCCTCAGCTGATTTGAGCTTTGGGTTAACTGGTAAGAGGACCTGCTGGGACCCGGTGCGGGCTCTGACAGGAGAAGAGATTAGTGAGTGGGTGGAGGGGTACCTATGTACCTGCTACCTCAGCAAGAGAGTAATGGTCTGAGAATTGGCAGAGGTTTGGGTTTTTGATCTAGAAATTGGAGGGGAGAAATCATGTTGCTGAGGTGGGAGTGACCGCTGCAGGTCTGGAGCAGAAGGCTGTGTGTGAGGATCTATTGGAGAAGCATAGTTCAGGATGTGAGCAAAGGAGGGAAAAGGCCTCCACATAGGGGAATCACCTTTCACCTTTTTGATCATTTGCAGAAGTTAAAAAGGTCATGCAGATTTGAGGATCAAGAGACCCCTCTGTGGGCCATCGGTTTTGGTTATCTAATTGGTAATATGGCCAATGCTTTGTACAGAAATTGATTAGGAGTTTGGGTTCCATCAGGCACTTCCTGTATGCTCACATCCCCATGACTTACAGAAGAAGTCGGCTATCCCCCAACACAGCCGTGAGTTTTGTGTCTTTGATAGACCGCCGGGCAAACAGTAATCTAGGCAAGCCAACCTGCATCTGGCTCACGTGTCGCTACATCCATAATGATTGTTTCCATTATCTATTGTGTAGAAGGGATTTAATGGAATTTTAGTGGGATCCTCTTCATGAGGGATATCCCAATAGGAAAGACCTATACCCAGCTGACAAATATCTGGGGGGAGAGATGGCCACCAGGTCCCTAAATGGGCTGTATGCAAGATAGACCATACTTCTTTTCCAGTAGGATTGTGATCAGCCATCGCTGCTGAACGGGCTGATGAGGGTTAGTACTACTGGTGGTGAAGGGGAGAGTCTATAGCCTTATCCACATGGCGAATACACAATTTGAAAGTGTTACCAGTCTTTTCCAGTTTCCAGTCAGAGTCTGGACAGGCCTCAGGCTTGAGATGAGAGATATGGATACAGGAAGAGATTCTGTCTACCTTTACTGCTGTAGGTGTTATAAGTAGCACCTGCTATGGTTCTTTCCAGCGGGGTTCCAGGGATGACACCTGATGTCATGTTACCTAGACGAAGTCTCTTACTTGATATCGATGTGCAGTTCCCTCGTCCCCAGTTTGGTAGGCAGTGGCCATCTGTTTTCGCAGGTATCCCTGAGTTCTTTTAAGAACTTTAAGTCTTTCAAGCAAGGGGGTGTGGAAGGGATCGTTAGGTCTTAGAGTTGGGGTTAGGTCCCGTCCTGGAGGAGAGGCACCATAGAGAATTTTATAGGGGCTGAGGTTACACAAAGAAACAGAGGGAGTATTTCTTGCATTAAACAGTGCATAAGGCAGGAGCATAGTCCAATCTTTTATGCCGGTCTCTAAGCTTAATTTTGTTATGGTCTCTTTAATGGTTCCATTCATTCTTTCTACCTGTCCTGAACTCGGTGGTCTATAAGCACAATGTAACTTCCAATTAATCCCCAGGGTCCTGGCAAACCCCTGACTTACCTGAGCCACAAACGCCGGTGCATTATCAGACCCTATTACTTTAGGGAGGCTGTTTCTTGAAAAAATATCTTCCAGGATCATTTGACCACCATTAGTGTTGTTTCTTTTTTTTCTTTTTTCTTTTTTTTTTTCCTGGGGAGGGCTTCAATACATCCTGAAAATGTATCTACAAAGACTAGGAGATATTTCAGTCCATCCCTTGCTGGCTTAATTTTAGTTAAGTCCACTTCCCAGAATTGTCCTGGTCTGGCTCCTCGTAGGTGCTTTCCTGCAGGAAGCTTGGAAGGGTAAGCATTAACCAATTGATGGACCCGAAAGGCTTTTGTAACCCGTTTAGTTATTTTCTTTAGTTGTGAGTCGGTTAGTGGAAAACTCTGTTCTTGATCCTTCAGGAATGAATGCAATTTCTTTGAACCAAGGTGAGTGAGTTGATGTACATTTTCTACTGTCATATTTAGAGCCGTGACTATAGGAGTTTTTACTGAAAGATTTAGAAATTCCAATTGGGGGCCTTCAGGGTTAAAAGTTATTTTGGCCCGGAGCTTGGTGAGCAGATCTCTGCCCATCAATGGGGCAGGGCATTCTTGGATTACTAAAAAGGAGTGATGGATATTTTTTCCCCCTGGTCCATGGTCCTCTTAGTTGTCCAAGCTCGATATTTACTGTAATTAGCCCCTTGAATTAGAGACCTTTTATTTGAAAGAGAGCCCAATGGGGCCTTAAGGGCTGAGTATATTGCCCCTGTATCTACTTCATAGTTTACTGGGGTACCCTCTACTTCAAAAGTTACCCTGACCTCTGTGAGGAGATCTGAACCCCGACGTTCTTAGTCATCCTTCAGAGTCAGAATGGCTGGCTGGCATGGCTGTCTCTTTCTAGGGCCCTCTTTGACCCAGAGTCCATTTTCTTTACAGTAGGCACATGGATCTGAGGCCAGGGGTGGCCTGTAGTGTGGGCCCAGGTATTCCTTCCTGTCTCCATGTTTCTTATTTCTGGCCTTTTTGTTTTTGAGACCAAGACCTTAGTCAATGCCTTAGTCTGTCTTTTTCTTTTATCCTCCCTTTGCTCCCTACTCTTCCTCAATTTCTACCTTATAGTATACCTTCTTGGCTTCTCAGACTAAATCTCTCAAAGTCGTATCTTGTAATCCATCTAAGCATTGTAACTTTCTTTTAATATCCACGGCAGCTTGCCCAATAAAGGCCATCATGCGTATGCATTTTGATCCTCTGCCTGAGGATTGAAAGGAGTATATCTCCTATATGCCTCCATAATTCTCTCTAGACACATAGAGGGGGAATCATCAGGCCCTTGAATAATCTCTCTTACCTTGGCCAAATTTGTTGGTCACCTAGCGGCCACTAAAATACCCGCAATTAGAACCCGGTGATAAGTGGACAAATGCTCCCTACCTTCAAAGGTGTTGGGGGCCCAGTTGGGTTGGTTCAAGGGAAAGCCGTGTTGAATATTTTGGGAAGTTGTGTCGGTCACCCATCTGGTCCGAGAATATTTTTTTCTAGCTTCCAGGAGGATTCTCTTTTGTTTCTCTGTCATGAAGAGAGTCCCTAGGTGTTGTTAGGCTGGTGTGAAAACATCAATGACTCAACCACACCTGATAGCCGGGTGGGGTCCTCGGTAAAAGGGGGATTGTTATTTTTCCAGTTATATAGGTCTGAAGAGGAGAAAGGCCAATATTGATAGTCTTGCATTTTTCCCCCAAGGACGTCGACAGTCACTGGCCCGTAGGGATAGAGGGGGAGCATCACGGGAGTTCCAGCATTTTCAAATATTCACCGCCGGCGAGTTCGTTTAGCTGGACCAGTTTCCTCCAGCGGAGGAGGGGCTGTGTGTGCAGCGGGGGAGTTATCTGGCGGGCGCTGGGCTGGCTTTAGCTTCCTCCAATGGTGGAGAGGCTGAGTCAGCAGCAGAGGAATCACTTAGAGGGTGTTGGGAGTTGGGGGATGTGGGCAGGAGATAAGGAGGGGGAGGAGAGTCCAGTAGAGTCAAATCTTTGACTCAGGGAGAACACAGGGTGGAGGAGGAGGAGGAGCAGAGGGTTTGAGAGATCATGGGGGAAGGAGTAGGAGCAGGGGCAGGGGCAAGGAAAGGCCTCACTCATGGAGGAGGAGATTTGCAGAGGTCCTTCCAAGTAAAGATATATGGCTGTTGATCTGGATGGCTATGTTTCCCTGGCTGAAAGACAATATCTCTTACTTTTTAAATTAGTGGGAAGTAGAAAGATCCTTCTAGGGGCCATCCGAATCTAAAGGTGGGCCATTCTGAGTCACAGAGAGTCTGCTAGGTTCAGACTCTTTTTCAGGTTTCTGAAAAAGAAAGACTCTGAGCCCTTAAGTGTACTTTGGTCCAGTGATCAAGGGTCAGGGACAGAGGCATTGAAGTGCTCTGTCCCATAATGAAAGGTACACAAACAGTAAAAGCAATGACACACGACACAGACAAGACAAGAAAATAAAGACACGCAATGGACGTCCAACACTGAGACCAGGACTGAGTAGCCAGCAAAACCCGATGGGCTGGCAATACCGAATCTGAAACTAAATATCACTGATTCGAAGAGACTATTGTTCCTCGATTCCAGAATCCTCAGCGGCGTCCCCCAGGTACGTGGCCTGTGGCTCTGTGACACGTCTGTCAGCCACCATCGGAGAGAGCTCACACTCTTCATTGACAGCCATTTTGCCAAGCCATAACCTGAAACCTGAAACCAGAAAGAGGCACCTTACATACCCCAAGAGAAGCCTGTTGGGGTCTCTCGTCCGCCGCTGCCGGATCTCGGTGGAACATCCATATGTAAAGGTCGGGTGAGTGTCACGGGAAGAGACCACCAAGAGACTGTCTCATGCAAAAGCAAAGGGTTTATTGGGGGTCCAGCATGCTGGGTCTCAGAGCTCACTTGAATAGAGCAGAGAGCCCTGAGAACAGCTTAAGCAGAGCTTATATATTTTAATTGGAGAGGGCAGGGAGGGAAGTTTATTGATGTGTCCGGGTGAGTGAGATGTTTGCGTGCAAACGAGCGAGGGAGTACATTCTGCAGTTTGGCAGTTGGGGTCAGCACATTCGGGAAACAAGATTAGGAAACAGTTCTCAAGATTTCAACAGTGTTTTATTAAGCATACAGGATAACAGGGAGTGACAAGTGCCTATTTTGTTAAACACTCACTACCGAATATACTTTACCAGATTTCCTAATGTTTCTATTGATATCTGATATATTTCCTACATATTTTCAACAGTTCATCATTGTGACTGACTCTTCACATGTGTGGACATTTACATTCACTCTATACAAAAAACCCTATAGCTAAATAACTTTTGGTCCAAATACTATACTCACTCTCCTTTCTAAACCTACCGACTATCTTTCTAATCCTACTGACTATCCCTTTTTAACTGAAAGTTCTTTTTGACAATCAATCATCCAAGGTACAAGGTCCTATGCAATTGTATATCGATTTATCTGAGACATCAGTGCAGAAAATAAAACAAAGCTAAGTATCACAATCAAGGGCCCAATGCCCTTCTGGGCTTCAAATCTTACCTCGATTTCTGTTTTCATACTTATATTTTACCTATATATTCTTGTAAATATTGCAGGTTCCCAATACCATTATACATCCAGCAGAATGATTCCTAATCCAAATCAAACCTGTTATTAACCGTAACCATACACTGTTCCCACAATCTAAATTTACAGAAGAGCAGAGACAGAGTTGGTCTTACAATACAGGAATGTAGGGGATGTTCTAACTGCCGAGAAACTCAAAGGTCCATGCAAAAATGATCCCTGAAGAAGTAGTGGCTAACTGGGTAACTATGAAGGAACTGAGAGAGCAAAAGTCATCTTCCATTGCAAACAACCTGGTCAGGATGAAGGGATGTGTCTGAATCAGCCACTCTCTTCTTAATGTAGAGAAGAAGGACCAAACCAGGCCTGTGTGGAGAGCTGTTTCCAGTTGCCTATGGTTGATATACCATTCTAACTTGTGAAAGTGTCACAGGAAGTAGGGGTAGCCTCCATTTCATGGTACCCTTGGAAGCAACTGTTAGGACAACATGGTTGCCAAGGCAGTGACCTCATTCAGTTCCTGATGGAAGTGACCTCACCTCACATCCTTGGTGATGAAAATCTCTGAACTTGGGATTCAGGAAGCCAGGCACCCAAATCCAGTCCCAGTCCCTGTCCCTGTGTTCTCACTTCTTTGGATTTACCAAGGACAGAGTCAGTCTTTCTTATTACCTACTGATGTGTGCATGGCCAAATGCCAGGAAAGCTCTGAAGAGTGGCCTTTCCTGAGAAAGCATGTATTGGCTCACTGTTGGCTCCTGACAACTTCATGGAGTTCAGCAAGGAGACCAGATCTGAGAAAGGACAGGCCATTTTGGGAAAACATTGTATGGCCCACCAGTCAGAGGACACACCGGATAGTCAGAAACCTACTTGGGGAAAAGAGGTGCCTTTGTGGGTGTGGGTGTGTGTTTGTGGTTTTGTCTCATGTTCTGAGAATAGGTAGGAAAGGTGGTTTGTGTGGTTTGGAGTGAACTGTTTCTAATAAGTGATTTGACAAGGTGACTGTTTCTATTTCTGTGTATCCCAATGTGTCCGTGGTTGTAGACATTAGAAAAGAGAATGCATCAATGGATGTGTCCTGTCTAGTAGAAAGCGTTCCAGCATTCATCCTGCCAAATTTATGAATGCAATGCAGCTTGCCTTATCAATGGGCAACACCTGCTATATTCCTAAGTTGCTGTTTTCTTCCTGAATACTGGCCACTCTCCAGAATAGGCTCATGGTTGTGTGTCCAAGATATGTACTACGTCCAAGCTCTGTGACATGGCCATGTACTGGATAGCTGAAGGAATGGCGAGCATCTCAGAAAACTCAGATATCAGTGTGACCAGTAAGTTTCAGTGGAGAAACCCTGCTTTGGGCCTTTTGCTTACCTTTTGTTCTCTTCCCATGTATGTCAGCAAAGTCTTTGCCTCAGACCACAGCTTTGTGAAGCCTGAAGAAAACATTTTTTAAATAGAAATTAATGGGCCTCACCTGTGGCTCTTTGCTTAATTGCATCGGAAAGGGATGTGTCTGAATCAGCCTCTTGGCGCTGTGTGAGGCTGTGGCTTAGATTCTCAGCACCTGATATATCTAAAGAAAGATCCCATGTGTGCATCCAAAACCAAAATGGGCAAAAGAGTACTCATTGTGGATGAAGTCTTTCGCCTTCCTCTGTAAGGCTCCTGACCTCCATC